>NW_017674603.1:15410-82565 GCF_001879085.1 Nicotiana attenuata
CACCTCGGGACTTGCGGTGATGCCGTTGGCTCCTTAGAGCCTAACTTCTTTTCGATGGAGGTCCTCGAGGTCAGGTACCACCTCGGGACTGGCGATGATTACGTTGGCCTCTTGGAGCCTAACTTCCTTTTGATGGAGGTCCTCGAGGTTGGGTACCACCTCGGGACTTGCGGTGATGCCGTTGGCTCCTTAGAGCCTAACTTCTTTTCGATGGAGGTCCTCGAGGTCGGGTACCACCTCGGGACTGGCGATGATTACGTTGGCCTCTTGGAGCCTAACTTCTCTTTGATGGAGGTCCTCGAGGTTGGGTATCACCTCGGGACTTGCGGTGATGCCGTTGGCTCCTTAGAGCCTAACTTCTTTTCGATGGAGGTCCTCGAGGTCGGGTACCACCTCGGGACTGGCGATGATTACGTCGGCCTCTTGGAGCCTAACTTCCCTTTGATGGAGGTCCTTGAGGTCGGGTACCTCCTCGGGACTCGCAGTGGTATGGGGATCTCCGTTCCCAAGAAATTACATGGCGTTGCCTAATGTACGATGTGGCTGCAAAGCTATCGAGGTGATTACGCCATCGTATCTTCCCGAAGCAATATTCGTCAGCATTTTTTTGATTGGCTCTTGAGGTAGGCGGACGTCGCCGTTTTTTCCATATATATATATATATATATATATATAGGGTTATTTTCGCTCTTTTGGAGATCCCACCCTTCTAAGTAGTTACCCTTCTTTTCCTGCATTAAGCCTTTCATCATTTCAGTATCAGCGTACTTGCACCGACTCCTTGCTTTAGTTCTCTAAGTTTGCCGTCGCCATGACTGTTACATCGGGGTCTGTCGGGCAGAGAGGGGAGAGATCCACCTCCGTATTCGGGACAAACGAGAGCATACCTTGAAGATTACTTCTTTGATAGAAGAAGAGCATCTTGGGTTAGTGAGAAAAGACTGCCGCTGGGGGGAGAAAATAGTGTTACAGATACTTCCCCGGATGAGGGCATCACGGATCGTGCCGATGGATTCTTGAATGTGTACACGTATCTTTTCACACTGGGACCCCTTGATAGGATTGTGCTTGACTTCTGTTTAAAGTATTGAGTCACCTTGGCGCAGATCCACCGGTCATTTTGGCGATTGATGATGAGATTTTTTGCGGAGAAGGCGGGTCTTGAATTCACGCTCAGTCATCTTATTAGGCTGTATCGGCCCTTTTACCATCGAGGTCTGCTAACCTTGCGGTGCCGGTTGACCATGCCATTTGTTGTCGACGATGAGGAAGAAGGAGACCGGGAGTGGATGAGTCGATTCGTCCGAGTTCGGACCGCTGACATTATCCCAGTGGAGTTTATGCCATTCCCTATGGAATGGAATTATACACGTAAGTGGTACATTCCTTGCCTTCTCGGTTTTGTTTATGGCGGAAGCTACTTTCGTAACCGTGCCTTCTTTTCTTTTTCTGCAGCGGTTTCATAGGCGCCGGGCGACGTTCAACATCTGCCGGGTTGGGTTCGGAAGTTGGCGACCCACTCGACTCGTGATGAGCGCAAGTGGCGAGCTTTGTCCTAGGGCAGATGGGGAGCAAAATATCACGGTGCGTGTTGTGCTATTTTTTCCTTTCCCCTCCTTCATTTGGAGAGGCATTTTCCCTTTCCGCGTATTAATCTTGCCATTGTAGGCATCAGAGAGCCTTCCGAAGCGAGGCCGCACTCCTTTGGAGAGGGGGAAGGGTTGCTAGCTTCCGGGCTAAAGAACGGCAACAATAAGCGAGAGATGCCTTTGCATGGCGACGGTGCTCAAAGTGAGGCGAACCCGGACCGGAGGCCCGGAGTTGATGTGTCGATTGAGCCGACTACGCCCGTGGTTTCTGATTTTGGAAAGGTGGTTTCTACTCGCTGCCGTCCTCTTTTTCCGCCGGAGATACTTCGAGGGGTGCTCGAAACCCGGGGTCATATGTGCCGAGCGACCGTGCCTCAACTGGGGTCAACATATTCGAGGCCGGAGAAGCCTGGCTAGCGGATGTGTACTCGACCTTCAAGGAAGTCCAGCGGCTTCACTATGCGGTGAGTTTTGGCACAAGTTTCTGAATTTCGTGTACTTCCTTTCTTATCGTGTTTTCTTTTTGCAGGCTTTTGATAAGCTTAAGTCCGAGCTGCTTCGCTGGGAGGCCAGGCTTCAGAAAGCTTTGGACGAGGAGAAATCGCTTAGGTGCCTTTGTGAAGAAAAGGAAAACGAGCTGGCATTGTTACAGTATGAGGCGAGTCGGAGCATGAATTATGAGAGCTATTTGAAGGAGCATGTAGTTTTTGCTCTGACTGAGCGTGTGTTCTTTCTTCTAGCTCCTGAGGCTAGTGGTTTGTTTATTTCAATTGCAGAAAAAGGTGGAGGACCTGGAGCGCCTTCGGAACAAAGTTGGCCAAACCAAGCGCGAGTATGATGAGTTGAAGGCTCGGTCGGGCACTCAGACTTTAGCGGAGCAGGGTGCTCTGGGCGAAGTCTCTACCCTTGAGGCTCAACTTTGCTTAGCTTGTGACAATGCTTTGGTTCAAACAGATGTGATTACGAAGCTCGAGTTCGAGCTTTCGAGATTGTTGATGCCCGGGCTAAAGCCGTGATGCGCCGAACTAAGGCTGACTAGAAGATGGCAATCTATTTGAAGGATGCTGCCGATGCTCAAGCTGAGCTGCGAAAGGCCCTCGATCGTGAAGGCAGGATCAAGGAATGTGCTCGTTGCAAGTCTCGAAGAAAGACTCTCGAGGAGATCCGTGCTGGGGGTTTTGTCCTCTCGGAAGAGTTGGCGCGAGCGAGGGCGGACGAGCGCGATGCTCAGTTACTTCTGTCTGACACCGAAGGAAGCAAAGATGAGGGCTGGCAGGCCGTAGCCCCCGGGGGGGGGGGGGGTAGATTTTGCCATCTATATGTAGCATTTTCAAAGCATGTGTTTGTAGATGGAGATTGCGTTTTATTTGTATATGTGTATACAGAAAACCTCGCGGCTTTACTTCTTCTGTATCCCTTTCTGTCTCGAATTTGGTCGAGTGAACTGGTCCTTTCAGTCGATAGGAATCCTTGGATTCGCGATATGGCCCTGAGGCTCATCGGGCTAGCCCATAGGTTTTTATGTACTCGGCCGATGCGAGCCTTCAGTATAAGCTGGCGTTTGAGCTCTTATGCTTTTGTTGTTAGACATGTTTTGATGAACTGTTTTGGGTTTAGTCTCCGAGTTGGGTTTTGACTCGAGCTCATTCTACCCTCAAGTTTTTGATCTGTGTGGGCTGGCGACAATGGCTCTTACGCTTTGGGTCGGTTCGACCGTTTATGTAGGCTTGCGACAATGACTCTTACGCCTTGGGTCGATGCGACCTTTTGTGTAGGCTTTGTTTTCCCCCGATAAGGATTTTTTGAAAGTGTTTGCCTAACTCTTCGACAGTTTAATAAAAAACTTCGATTGTGAGTCATTATATGGCGATGATCGAGCACCTCGGGAGGTTTGGCTCGAAGGTTGAGTATCTCGAAGCCAGTGTTTAGGAGCTGACATGGTCGAAGCTCTTTTGCCTATATCGAGGGTAGCCTATTTAACCGGTTCTTTTCGAAGTAGATTCGAAGTAATTGAAGGCCTGTGATTTTGTAGCGACGGTCGGGCATCCCCGAGTCGCGTTAGTTTGGCTGGTACAGCCTTATGACTGTAGTCATTTGTGCTTGGCCAGAGCCATTTTTGATCCTGAGTGAAGTAGTTTCGGCGTCTATGTCGAGGGTATGCCTTTTAGGGGTCTTACAAGTTCGATATATAGCCTTAACTTTAAGATCGGGTTTATGCCTTTAGCAAGGTCTTACAAGATTTTCATGCCTTTGAGGTCTTATAGTTTTTAGATACTTGGTACAAGTATGGTTCATGCCTTGCTCGAGGTCTTACAGATATTGTCACTTGGTACAAGTGCGGTTCATGCCTTGCTTGAGGTCTTACAGATATTATTGTTGTCTTATTGTTGCCTTTCGTGGGTCTTGTGAGACCGAGACTGCACGCTCGGGGTCTTACGGCTTCGGGTTTTTAATGGATGGTGGTTGGCGACAGTCCCCGAGTTATCGAGGATCTTTCGGCTCGGGAGCCATTGCGATAGAGATGACGATTTGATGACAGTCCCGAAGCTTATCGAGGATTTCTCGGCTCGGGAGCCATTACTTGCAAACTTGGTGTTGCCTCATTGAGGGCTTATGATTTTGGAGTCTCGACCCAGAGGTCGTTCAGGTGTTGAGTCGTCGATGCCAGTCCCCGAGTGTTCGGATGTTTTTGACAGAGGAGCCTTTTTTGTAAAAAATACCGAGTTTCTCTTAAGGTGTGATATGCTTTGATGAAAAGTATTCTTCAATCACTTGGTACAAGTATACATGCCTTTGCTGTTAGGAGCTTGGTTGTTCTATGCGGACACGGTTCGGCATGTCTTAGCTTCTCCGAGAAGGTGACCTTCCGGGGGGATGCCTCCCCAGTATTCGAGGTAGATTGCAAAAGAAGCCTTGAATAGTTGTTGAGTTTTCTTTAGGTAGCATATAGGTGTTGCCTCGTTAAAAACCTTGCCCGTAAAACCCTTTTTGGGATGAAAACCCAATCGAAGGAAAAGAGTGCAACGCATGCTTTTGAAACCTAAGGCCTTCGAGTTGGAGTGTTTTGGCCGTTTTGATCGATTACCTGCACTTAGGTCAGCATAGAATGTAATTGAAAGAGAAAAAGAAAGTCATACCTCAGTGTGGAGCGCGCCGGCGATGTTTTGACCGTTTGTTATGAGGACGCGGTATGGTCCTTCGCTTTATTTGGTTCGGACTTAGCCGAGGGCGTAGCTTGCTATCGCTATTTTACTATTTGATTATCCTTTGGCTCCTTTGAGGGTGGATGCACTGGTATTGGTGTTACATCGTGCACTGCGAATATTTCCCTCGCCGCATGCTGTTCCCCGTAGACAGTTTTAATCCCATCCTTTGTCGGGAACTTCATCACTTAGTGGAGGGTGGACGGTACTGCTCTCATGCAGTGTATCCACGGCCTCCCGAACAAGGCGTTGTACCTCATGTCTCTTTCAATGACATGGAATTTGACATTTTGGGTTACGCCGGCCACGTTGACTGGGATAGTGATTTCTCCTTTCGTTGTTTCACTCGCCATGTTGAATCCGTTGAGGACTCGAGTGGCGGGCACGATTTGGTCAAGCAATCCGAGCTGCTCTATTACCCTCGACCCGATAATGTTGGCCGAGCTACCTGGATCCACGAGTACACGTTTTATTTGAAATGTATTTACGAGGAAAGAGATTACCAGTGCGTCATTGTGAGGTTGAGATAAGGCCTTAGTGTCCTCTTCGCTGAATGTGAGGGCGTCTTTGTCCTCGACCCTGATTTTCGACTGGTATCGGTTATGAACATCCGACCAAGTCACGGCCGCTTCCTGTGGGAACGACTATTCTGAACTTCTTTGGAATGGGTTTTGGGGCCGCTTCCTGTGGGAACGGCTTCTGTACGAACTTCTTTGAGTCCACACCTTTCAAGATCGGGGGCGCTCCTGGAATTTGGTCAACCCTGGAATTGTAAGTCTCGACCTTCTTATCGTTGGCTTCTATCATTTTCTCGCCTGATTTGATCCTTCTGGTGAGGTCCTCGAGCATCTTTACGATGACAGGATCGGACATCGACCCGTTATTGCTCAATATCTTCGGTGCCTGTTCGGCCGGGGGAGCTGTCCCCGGTGCTACTGTGCTAGGAGTTTTCTGGTGGCATTGCAGTTGTGTAATAGCCAGCTGTTGTGGCTGCAACATTTCAAAAATAACGTGAAGGCTAACCTCCCGTTCTTCTCGGGCTGGGGTTTTCTGGGCTTCTTGTTGGTCGCCATGGTGTATGCTCCTGTTAGTGTGGGAGCTTATTTCGACGTGTTGAGCGTTGCGCGAGACTTCCTCCACCGGAATTGGTCCTGGTGCGTTCTCAAGGTTTCGTGGTGTCTCACCAACACTTGGAATGGCCACACCATTCTCTCCGTGATTCTCAAGGTTATTGTTTACTGAATCAGACATTCCGACCTGAAATCAAAGATCTTTGGACAAGAAAAAGCGTGAAAGATAACTTGCGTTGTGTAATGGAACCAGCAAGAAAATAATCACTATTATTTTTAGCCCTACGGTGGGCGCCAAACTATTTACCATGAAAATGGTAACAACAATTAAATTTGATTATGGGACTCTAAAAATACGTGATCTATTTTTATGCCGGTTGTTAAGCAGTTGATGATATGTATGTGAGACTTAGAAACGAAATAAGAGCTAAGGATAAGGTGATGGTCAAACCGATAGGTTAGCAATCGGGCCTCGAGCTTGTCGATTCGGAGGCCTCGAGATCGATTTCGGGGCTCGACTGTGAGCTAATCGAAGGTAATCGAAGTATGACAAATACTTATAATAAAATCAAAGAAGGCTTTTTATGGCCAATGATAAGCAATAAATGATGAATAATATGAATATACTAAATGGGAGCAATAATATCAAGAGAATATGTAAGAGAGTAGAGAGAATGTTGTCTTATATTTCTTGTGGAGTAGCTGAAGCAACAGATCCTTACAAAATGACAATGACTCCCTTTTTATAGGAGGGAAATCCCCATATAGTACAAAATACATTAATTACATAGATATGGGGATGGGACGGCTGAATGACGCCCTGATTCGGGTTCAGAGTAGCCCGCTAGACTGTATCAGACCTAGCCGCGTGCGTTGGTAACTCCCCATTTCCACCATTACCGTGATCATTACTACCCTGGGGTCGAGTGTTGTCGACCCTCGAGGAAAGATACTCGCCGCGGCCTCGAGCCTTCGAGGTGATCTTCCGAGTGCCTTAATGATGAGAAATTAGACCCTCCGATTTCACCGTATACAAGACCATAATTTTCGAACTTAAGACACAATATCCTAAAGTTTGAACTTTAAGGTTTAAACTTCTAAACACCATGTTTTGAAGTTTGAGCAAAGCGACTAATCTTTAAATGCATTATAAGCTATTACCGCGTGCTTAAAAGTGGCTACCTGATGTTATTTCCACCATTATAAACCACCTCTTTTTTGGTCTTATAACAAAAAGGTCCTCTCATCTTTGGTTTTAGACTTGAAAACTGAAATCATATAGTACTAATATAGCACAGTGATATTGTTTTATTAATGCGTTGGTAGTCCTTATTAATTTATTTGTAAAATTTCATTCCAAACAAATTCTTATCTTTCAAAAGGGGAGCACAACGTAAAGAACATGTGACATGATCATAAATAAATAAAAAATCATATCGCCTTAGTACTCTTAAACTAAACCTAACACCCAATAATCCTTATAATTTCTTTAGAAAGTACATACTAATAAATACTCCACATTTATAAAACTTTTATGCTTTCATCCGTAGAATTATTGGATGAAGGTACTAATAACAGGTTGGTTGCTTTATTTAAAAGAGGAAAAGAATATGTTAAGTTTGGAGACATAGCTTAACTATGGTGCAGTCAAATTGGATACAAATAGTGACTGAACACTATTAATATAGTTGAGTGAGGTACTCTGTCACGATCCGAAATTTTCACCATTGGGATCGTGATGGCGCCTAACATTTCACTTGTTAGGCAAGCCAGTGTTAGAACAATCTACTCCTTTTAACAGTTTACAACAGATATTAAAGAAGAACTGAGATAACTGAATAAATTTAAAGGAACAATGCGGTAGTTGAACTAGCCAAATATCTATTACAATTTCCCTGAACCTGGTGCCACGAGTGCACGAACTACTAGAGTAATACACATAAGGGTCTTAAGTAAATAACAATCTGTTCGAATGAAAGTTCACAGCTAAATAAACAGAGGATGGGGACTTCGGAGCTGCGGGCGCTGAACCCCTACCTCAAGTCTCCGCGAGTGTACGATCCGAGCTCTCTAGTAGCCGCTGCCGGGACCGTCTCCAAAATCTGCACAGTGTGCAAAGTGCAGTATCAGTACAACCGATACCATGTACTAGTAAGTGCCGAGCCTAACCTCGACGAAGTAGTGATGAGGCTAAGGCGGGTCACCTACGCTAAAACCTGTACGTAGTCCATAATAATGACAGAACAATTGTAATACAATGCAGAACTAAACTGCCAACAGGAAATGATAACCACAACCTCGAAAATAAATCAATATCGTCCAAGATTACCAATCTCTACCAGCTCAAATAAAAATACTAGAAAAACAACGCAGCTCAAGAAATAAAAACATATAGGTTATTGCGGCGCGCAACCCGATCCCACCAGACAACACATAATCCTCCCTTATTCCACCATAACAATATCAATAACAATATATATATATATATATATATATATATATATATATATATATATATATATATATACACACACACCATATGTCAATATCAATATCGTAATTCACTCTTATTTCACCATATCAATCCACCCTTGTTCCACCTGTTGTGGCATGCAACCCAATTCCACCGTATATATATATTCACCCTTATTCCACCCTACCAATCCTCCCTTATTACACCTGCTGCGGCGTGTGGCCCGATCCCACCGTATCAGTACCAAACAGTCAATGTACATAGTCAAATCAACAGACTAAATCACAAGGCCTTTACGATAAATAAATACCAAACTGAACCAAGAAAAAAAAACTTATTCAATATAGAATCTACACAAATAATACTACACAGCGAGACCAAACCAACAATTCATAGTTAAAAGGTACAAACAAGTCAAATTAAGCAAATAGCAGGGATTGGGGAAACATAAAGTGAGCTAACATAGTTAACAGAAGAAAATATTGATTAACACGTAGCAGTCAAGCATGGAAAGCATCTAGAGGCAGTTAGGGCAGGGAAGGAAATAGTTAAGGTAAAACAGTAAATCAGGGAAAACAGATAATTCGGCGGCGTATAAGCACTCATCACCTTGCGTATATGCCGCTCACATGAAATTCACGTAACACAAAGTCCGAGGGTTCCTAATTCCCTCAAGTCAAGGTTAGACACAACACTTATCTCGCTCCAAGGCTACTCAAAGCTCAATCATAGCTTTGCCTTTCAAACACGCCTCCGAACCAACAATATCTAGCCAATTACCAACCAAGCGATTCAAAATAAACCTTAGGAATCACCCACAATCGATAAGAATTCAATTTAGGCCACTATTAAAAAAAGTCAACAAAAGTCAACACCCTAGCCCGCTTGGTCCAAACCCAAAATTCGGACCAAAACCAGATTACCCATTCACCCCCCGAGCCCGGATATACAACTGGTTTTGGAATCCGACCTCAATTTGAGGTCTAAATCCCCAATTTATCAAATCACTAGTTTCTACCCAAAAATCCCCAATTCCAGTATGAAAACCTTAGATTCTAGGTTGATCTTGTAAAATGAAGTGAAAGATTGAAAGAAAAAAGTTAAGAATCATGTACCTATGATTTGGGGAAGAAATGGTCTTTGGAAAATCGTCTAGAAGGTTTCTTGTTTTGAAAATTTGGAGAAATGAGCAAAAATCCCGTCTAAGTTAGATATTACACAATTGCAGATGTCGCATTTGCGACCTGAGATTCGAAATTGTGAAGCTCGCAAATGCGAGAAAACCATCACATTAACAAGGTCTCTCACAATTCTGCTTCCTTCGCAAAAGCGAAGAAATGCTCGCAATTGCGAGCTAAGCTGATCGCAAATGCGAAGGCTGCCTCTCCCTGTCCCCACCGCAAATGCGAAACATTGTTCGCATCTATGAATGTTAGCCTTCCCAGCCACTCTTCGCAAATGTGATGAGTGGATCGCAAATGCGAACCCAACAGTTGTCGCAAATGCGATGCTTGACCTCACATTTGCAAGGTCTGAGGCCTGCAATCAAATCTGATGCACCAGCAAATTTTTCCATGTTCAAATCACTCGGTAGCCTATCCGAAACTCACCCGAGCCCTCAGGGCTCCAAACGAAACATACACACAAGTCTTAAAACATCATACAAACTTGTTCGCACGATTAAATCGCCAAAATAACACCTAGAACTACGAATTTAGCTCCAAATCAAATGAAATTCTCAAGAACACTTTGAAATTTTATTTTCTCAACCAGACGTCCGAATCACGTCAAACCAACTCCGTTTCTCACCAAATTTCAGAGAAATGTCTTAAATATTATATTGAACCTATACCGGGCTCTGGAACTAAAATACGGACCCGATACCAACAAGATAAAAAATTAACAATTTCTTAAAAACCATTAAATTTTCAAACTTACAATTTTCATCAAAAATTCATAACTCGAGCTAAGGATCCCGATTCCGATTTCGGGCATACACCAGGTCCCATATTTTGATACGGATCTAACGGGACTGTCAAAATACAAATCCGGGTTCGTTTACCAAAAATGTTGACCGAAGTCAACTCAAATAAAGTTTTTAATCAAAAATCCCTATTTTTATCAACTTTTAACACAAAAGCTTTCCAGAAATAAGCCCGGACTGCACACGCAAATCGAGGAGGTTTAATTCTATCCTTTTCCTAAACCATGTTCTCTTTGTGTAAGGAGTCTTTCTCCTTATCCAATATGCAACCTTTTCGATCATGATCAGGAGATATTACTTCTGATAAGTTAGGTTTATCTCTTTCACGTGCATCTCACATGTTTGGGTTTGATCGCAACTGTGCTTCACAAGATGGACCTGGTCTATGTCTGAGTTCCTTTGTCAGTCTTCAATACTTCACCTTTACTTGGGCCAACAAATTCCCCCTTTTTGATGATGACAAACTCTGTGCTTTTCACTCACTTAGGCCCTGTCAGAACTCACCTTATTCAGCAATACAAAGTTTAGAAAAATTCACTTATCATCAAGGACCAGGTTAATTAGGTTATAAACATCACTTATTCAGAATATGTAAAGCACAATATCTCTTCCCCCTTTTGGCATCATCGAAAAGTTGCATAAACAAAGTGTGATTCCCAGAATCTAATAAGTACTCATGGCCACTGGGGTAACTGCAAGTGCAATCATGGATCAATCATCAGTAATCAGGCAAACATATTTAACTATTAAGGAAATATTAACAGTCAAAAAGAGCAAAAACAATAGATATCATTGATAGAAGATATGTCGCTACCACAATCCTCAAACAGAAAGCAAAAATATTCAAAACATGAGCAAAAAGAAAGAGAAATCCCTAATCTGGGTGACTGGTGATTCTAGACAGGTTCAGGAGATAAATCCTAGAATTCCTAAGGTTTGGGGGAGCTAGAGGATTGGTTTTGGGCTTGGAGATGATTCGGCATATTGTGAAGAATCCCATCATTCTTCTCTTTTTCCTTGGTAAGCTCAATGATGAGAGCATCCATCTCAGATTCAACCTCTGCTAAGCGAGCCATCAGCCTAGCTATCTCAGCATCCTTGGCCTCACTTTCCTGAACTAGAGCCCTGACTTTACTGTTGATAGGTGTCTTCTTGGATGAACCAGGTTCATTTTGAATGGCATTGACTAGATAGTCACAAGCAATCAGAGTATTAATGCCAAAATGGTCCTTGCTTGTGGCCATTTCCCACTTCTTCAGAGGCACCTTGCACCGATCCAGAACAGTAGTCAGAATAAATCCATAGGGGGTGGCATGGGCCTTGGAGCCATTGATAACCCTGTTCAGCAACTTGATGATGAATGTAGGCCAGTTGATTTGCTTTCCACTTTCAAGGAACTCCATCTGAAGTAAGTCCATATAGTTAGCAATGTGCCTTCTTTCCTGCCTGGGCAGTAGGCACTTGTTGACAAACTCAAAGAGGACTTTGTGATGTGGCTTCATTTCACTCTTGTGCACAAACTTGGACCCATTCACTTCTTCAACATCACAGAATCTCCTAGTGATTTCAAGAGCAGGAGGAAGGGAATCCAAACTTGGCCATCTGTGCCTAGTGTAGTCATCATATCCCCCAGCAGGGATGTCAAGAATCTCTCCCTGCTTCTCTGCATCAAAGGTTACTTGAACTCCTTTTACTTGGCTGGTGACTCTGCCATCTTTGACCTCTGCATTGGCCATGAATTCAATGATTTCATTCCTAGCTAGCCTTTCATCCATCTGAAGGACCATGTCCTTCCAGCCCTGAACAGCTAGGGTATCAACCAAACGAACCATTCCTGGTTCCACCAAGTCTTTCAGCAATCTTCCCTTCAAAATTTTTCTTTTGCCAAACTTGGCCAGCTTGTCCTGTTCACCATCAGACTCACTCTCTTCTTCACCACTCCATTCCTCATCTTAAGAAATTCTAACTTGTTTGTTTTTCACTGCAGACCTTGTCCTCTTGGCCAATGAAGGTTCATCAGCCTTAGACATAGATGGAGACTTCTTAGAAGAAGTCTTGGTCTTTTTGGGTTTGGGGGGTCTGAACCTCCATTGTTTCATGTTCCTCCTAATGGACATGTTCCATCTCCTCAACTTCAACAGCTTCAGAGGACTCTGCAACCTTACCTTTTTCCTTATCCATCCTCTTCTTCTTGCTTTTAGCCAAGGCCTTTTGCAATTCACTCTCACTCTGTTTCACCCTACTTCTTGTAGCTCTTCCCTTTGGCAAGGGAATTTCAGTAGTTGTTGGGGAGGAAGCCTTTCTTTTCTTGGAAGGTTTTGCAGTGCTGGGGGCTTTTGGTGTTGGAGGTCTCCTTTTCTTTGGATCATAACTGGCACCTACTTTCTTCAGAAAGTCTACTAGGGTTTCCTCAATAGATGAACCAGGTTCATCTGCCTGTGAACTTAGATTAACCAACCCTTCAGCAGCCTCCCCTGAACCACTTTCCCCTGACTTCTTGCCACTTTCTTCCACAGTTTCTTGTTCAACCCAGCAGATAGTTGGTACCATCAANACACTGGAGTAAGCACGAACCCATAGGGAAGTCCATGATTACCATCTTTGAAGGTGGCAACCTTTTGCATGTGTTCAATCATAATAGCAGGCAGACTCACAGGAGTACAACTGTCCAGTTGCTCCATCAAGAATAGGTCAGACTTAGAAGTCACTGACCTCCTCTCAGCTCGAGGCAATAGAACTTTGTTAACCAATTCAAACAGCAACTGATAGACGGGGAGTAGCGCTTTCTTATGGATCTGGTCCCCTTTCTGGTTTGCATTATTTTTCACCACGGCATTTTTGAAGTTATACTGACATACATCTTTTACACTGGACACACCAGCTGTAGGAACTTTTATAATCTCGCCAAGCGACTTCACATCGAACACAATGTCCACTCCATTGACCAAAGCACAAATGTGGTCAGTCTCAACGGGAAAGAGGCTAGCAAAGAAGCTTTGTACCTCAGCCTCATATACCTTAGGGGCATCAATTTGAAATAGATGTGCCCAGCATTGAAACTCGACCATTTCCAGAATTTGACGCATACCAGCCATCTCATAGATTGCTGGGTCAAACGTACGCCCCATCAGAACTTTTTAATGCCTCAAACGTTCAGAGCCAAGACTGACTTCACTTCGCATTCTCTTCACAAAACCAGGTTCTTCAAAAGTTTCAGACTTGCGTTTGCCGGACTTCTCTCCATTGATTTTTCCTTTTCCCTTGGATTTGACTAGCACATCCTCATCAGACATCGAGAACTCACTCACCACCTCCTTAATCCTAGACTTAGTGGTTGACCCCTTCTCTATTGAGGCATGCTTCTTTTTCGAAGACCGTCTGATAAGTGAACCAGGTTCATCTGGGGTTTCCTCTTCCACCTCCATGACAGGAATCCCTTCACTACTTACAGGAACACCGTCTTTCACCAACTTTCTCCTTTTCTTCTTACTGCTCTTCTTGCTCTTTTGAAGGGCAGGATCGTAGGCCACCTTTACTTGAAGCCTGGTAGTAGGTCATTTGGTTTCAGACTCAGGAGTGGACACAACCCTCCACTTGCTTATGAAGGCATCAAGAGCCATATCACCCAGGTCGTCTTCATCACTGGATCTCGTTTCAGGTACTTGAATTTCCAAGGGCACAACAGCAAATGCAGGAACAGAACTGTCCTGGGAATGAGAGCCTTGACCTGGGTCCTTTGGAGAGGCATCGGGTTCCTCATGTGATTCCCCAGTGGTTTCTGCTAGTGCATTCTCTTCAACAGGTACAATGGCCCCTTCGTTCCCTACAGTTTGGACCTCGTCTTTCTAAGAGATGATTTTATGCAGTACACCATCCTCAGACACCACAAACACGGTTACAGCATTTTTCTCTTCCTCAAGTGGTGCTACTACCACCATGGAATCAGTAGCAGCGATGACAGAACTCTTTGTGACCTCAGGGTTTTGATCTTGTTCTCCACATGGTCTTTGACTTGTGGGAGACTCAGACGATTGGGAGGTCGGAGCAGCAATTTCAAGGGTTACCAAATTAGGAAGATACTGGCAAACTGGGTGAGGTGTGACAGTAGCGGGAGGAGTAATTGTGGGTGAGGAAGGCTTAGTGGGAGCGGAAGGGTCCAGAGGTTGATCAGTAGGAGTGACGACTGAGGAAGGGAGATCAGATGTTGTCCCAGCCATTGTGAAAGTTGTGTGACTATGCTTTTGGGAGATTCTAATGTAGGACTTATAGTGAGGAAGAGTAGAAAATAGGGGTTTTTGGAAAAAAGAGGACAATTGTGAAGAGAGAGGAATAGGCACCTGTTCTGAAACGGTGGTTGGGCGTGGAGAATCACGATGTTTCAGAGAGAGATGGAACGATTTGAAATGAAGAGACGCGACAGCAGGATCTGGAAAGTTGAATGACATGGCAGTTGCATTTTTGTACCCTTTTTAAGATGTGTATTAAAGGATGCACAGAACTACTAACCTTTGGTACAAGAACCAGGTTCTTGACCTCCTTTTTGAAAGAATCAATCCTCTTTTATCATTCATGCACTGCATCTACAGCTTCTATACTCATCATGCGTGTTTACCTGCAACGGTATTGAAGTGAGTTAGACATGGCCAGAAAACACTTTTAGCCAGTTATTTCTTGAAGGTGATTTTCATAACCTGCTGAAGATGGATCAGGTTCTCAATTTGGCTTGATAAGTCCCAACTTCACTCTGTTTCTTTCAAACTGTTCCCAGCTTAGCGCCTTGGAGAAAATGTCTACAATTTGATATTCTGTGCTGCAGAACTTCATACATATCAGCCCTTTCTCCACATTGTCCCTCAAAAAGTGATGCCTCACATCAATGCGTTTTGTTCTTTTGTGTTAAACTGGATTTTTGGTCATGTTGAGTGCACTGGTTTTGTCACATAGAAGGGGCACACTCTCAGTGAGTACCCCAAAGTCCTCCAGCTGCTGTTTGATCCATAAAAGTTGAGCACAGCAGGATGCTGCGGCTACATATTCAGCTTCAGCTGTTGAGAGAGCCACTGAATTTTGCTTCCTTGTGCCCCAAGACATAAGACATGAGCCTAAAAAGTGAGCCATTCCAGAAGTGCTTTTCCTGTCCACAAGATATCCTGCATAATCTACATCAGCATATCCAATCAGATTAAAACTGTCACCTGATGGATAATACAGCACCAGGTCCTGTGTTCCTTTGAGATATCTCAGTATTCTTTTGGCAGCCTTCAAGTGAGATTCCTTGGTATTTGATTGAAACCTCGCACACAGCCCCACACTAAACACAATATCAGGTCTGCTGGCAGTGAGATAGAGGAGAGACCCAATAATGCCTCTATACATGGTTTGATTCACAGGAGATCCAGTTTCATGCATTTCCAGTCAGGTGGCAGTAGCAATGGGAGTGTCTATCACCTTTGATGCTTCCATATCAAACCTCTTCAAGTGCTCCCTCATATATTTTTGCTGACAAATGGATATACCCTTTGGGGACTGTTTTACTTGAAGGCCCAAGAAGAAGTTCAGTTCCCCCATCATGCTCATTTCAAATTCACTTCCCATGAGTTTTGCAAATTTTTCCCACAGAGAATTAGTTGTTGCTCCAAAAATGATATCATCAACATAGACCTGAACAATGAGCAGGTTCCTTCCTCGTTTCTTTAAGAAAAGAGTGTTGTCAATTTTCCCTCATTTAAAACCATTTTCCAAGAGGAACTTTGACAACCTTTCATACCAAGCTCGAGGAGCCTGCTTTAGCCCGTACAAAGCTTTGTCCAGTTTGAACACATATTCAGGGTGTTCATGACATTCAAACCCTGGGGGTTGCTTCACATAAACTTCTTCCTTAAGAAGTCCATTCAAGAATGCATTCTTGACATCCAGTTGGAACAAGGTGAATTCCATGTGAGATACAAAAGCGATCAGAATTCTAATAGCTTCCATGCAAGCCACTGGAGCAAATGTTTCATCATAGTCAATCCCTTCCTCCTGATTGTAACCTTGGACCACTAGCTTGGCCTTGTTCTTTGTGGTAATTCCATGTTCATCGAGCTTGTTTCTGAATACCCACCCGGTTCCTATAATGGTTCGATCTGGGGGTCTAGGTACCAGGTGCCACACATTGTTTCTCGTAAACTGATGTAGCTCGTCTTGCATGGTTGTAATCCAATCTGCATCTTTCAAGGCTTCCTTGATATTTTTGGGCTCTATATGGGAGAGAAAAGCTGAAAAGGCAAGTGAATTTCTAGCTTTTCACCTGGTTTGTACTCCAGAATCTAGAGGAGTAATAATGTTATCCATTGGGTGAGAGCTTTGGTGTCTCCAGTTAGACGCCTGAGGTTTATTCTGAGAGATGGAGGGTATGTTTGACTGATTTTCATCTGTCCTTCTCTCAGGTGCTAGTGGAGTTCCCTGAACAACATCAACCACTCTTTCTTCAGCTTCAGTTGTTGTAATATGAAGTTCTTGGTTCTATTGAAGATGAGGCAGCATTGTCTTCATTTGGCTCCTTTTCTTGACTCATCATATCTGCATTTCCATTTGTCATGTTAATGACTTCACTAGGAACTAGTAAGGGTTCTCCATCTTGATCTTCCTCAGCACTCTTCTTACAGGATGGATAAGACTCATCAAAGATCACATGGACACTTTCCTCAACACATTGAGTCCGCTTATTGTATATCTTATAAGCCTTGCTTTGAGAAGAGTAGCCCAGAAATATTCCTTCGTCACTCTTGGCATCGAATTTACCAAGCTGATCCTTTCCATTGTTGGGAACATAGCATTTGCACCCAAATGTTCTTAGGTGAGTCAGCTTGGGTTTTCTTCCATTCAATAATTCATACAGGGTTTTGTTCAGAAGTGATCTGATCATGCACCTGTTCACCAAGTAGCAGGCAGTGTTGACAGCTTCCGCCCAGAAGTTCTTTGCAATTCCACTGTCAATCAGCATTGTTCTTGCCATTTCTTCTAGAGTTCTGTTCTTCCTTTCTACTACTCCATTTTGCTGGGGCGTTCTAGGAGCTGATAAGTTGTGAGTGATGCCATTTTCATTGCAGAATTCATCAAATTTGACATTGTCAAATTCTGTCCCATGATCTAATCTAATGCATGCGACTCTAGACTCCATTTTCACCTGGATTTTCTTCACAAAGGCCACAAACACCTCAACAGTTTCATCTTTGGTTCTGAGAAACAGAGTCCATGTGAATCTGGAGTAGTCATCCACGATCACGAAAATATCTTTTTCCTCCACTGCTTTGTACTCTCATAGGTCCACACAGATCCATATGCAGAAGCTCTAGTGGCTTTGAGGTGCTCACATCTCTTTTAGACTTAAAAGAGGACTTCATATGTTTTCCTTTAGCACAAGCATCATAGACTTTTTGCATCTTGAATTGTGACGTAGGCAGACCATGGACCAGGTCCTTCTGAATTAGTTTGTTCAGAAATGAAAAGCTTGCATGGCCAAGTCTTCTGTGCCATAGTTCAGCATCATCATCAACAACTTTCAGACAACTCATATCACCACTCTGTAAGGACTCGAAATCAGCAACATAGATGTTCTTGTATCTTTTGGCCACCAGTACTATTTCACCGGTCACAAGATCAGTGACTGTACATATTTTGGACAAGAATTCCACCTTGTTTCCTTTATCACAGATTTGAGAAACACTCAGGAGACTGTACTTAAGGCCATTGACATAGTACACATTTTCGATAGAATGAGTGAGTGACTTCCCAACTTTTCCAACTCTAAGAATGTACCCCTTTTTTCCATTGCCAAAGGATACACTCCCTCCTTGCAGGGCTTTTAGTGAAAGAAAGTTCGTGGTATTCCCAGTCATGTGCTTTGAACACCCACTATCCATGAACCATTGTTGATCACTTCCTTTCATTATTCCCTCCACAAGAGATTAAGAGTTAGTTTTAGGAACCCAAGCAAGTTTGGGTCGCTTGTAATAGGTAAGAGGATGAATAAAAGTTCTTTTGGTCCATGCTGGTTAAGAGCGTTTTTTGTGAGTGGTACCTGGTCCCTCATTTGTAGTCACCCTTTCAGCAAACACTTTGTTTTTCTAAATTGATTGATTCTTGGCCTGGACATCTTCCTTGAAGTGCCCAGTGTTCCCACATTTGGTACAAGGCCAGTTATCAGAGATAGTGACGTACTTGCTGTGAGGGTTGTGAGGAGTTTTTTCCCCTTGGAACCCTTTCCCTGCCTGTTTTCACAATCATTAGTGTGCAAGGCAGTGGTGGCTTCTAAGGACCAGGTCCACTTTAGGGACTTTTCAAGAATGTTCTTTACTCTTTCCGGATAAGTTTGGAGTTGCTCGTTTTTCTCAATTTCAGCACACATCCTAGATCTCATAGCTTTCACCTTATTTTCAAGACTAATGTGTTCCTCACTGGATATCTCCTTTCCCTTTCCAGAATTTTCAGGTTTTGACTTAGTCCATGGTTTCACTATTGTTTCGCATAGGTCTGTAGTTTCTGCTAACAGATCACCCTTTTCTTTTCTGAGGATTTTAATGGTTTTCTTATGATCAGTAACTACAGCCACTAAGTCGTCTCTGGTTTGTTAAGATTCTTCTAATTCTAAGGTTAGAGAATCCCTATCCTCCATATGACTATGAAACACAGTGATTAATATATCAGCTAAAGACATAAGTTTTTTTGAAGAATAGGATTTCAGATTTCTCTGAACATCCCTAAAGTTTACCTCTTTGTTGCTATTGTCTTCATCATCATCTGATTGAGCCATCAAAGTAAAAGTTGAGTCATATCCAATCTCCTCGCCTTCAACTTCCATCATGGAACTATCACCAGTATCAGGTTCATCTTCAGACTGTCTCATCATATTGTCAGCGGATCTTTTTCTCTTGAAGTCCTTGAAGGGAACTTGGTTCGTCTTAGCTGTTTTCTCATGGTAGTTCTTGGAGAATTCTTTTTTTAAGAGAGGACAGTCTTTCATGAAGTGTCCAGGCTTTCCACACTTGTAACAAAGATCACAATTTTTTGGTCTGTTAGAGCCGTCCCTTTTTAGCATTTCTCCATTTCTTCTAACCATCTTCTAAAATATTTTGGCTAAGTAGGCCATGTCACTCTCTTCCTCACTTGAATCATCGTTATCAGCTTTAAGTACCAAGTTCTTTTCCTTCCTAGGTTCTCTTCTTTCAAAATTTGGTGGAGCAGCCATGAGGATCCTTCCTAGGTGTTAGCCTAATAGGAGGAACCCGCTCTGATACCAATTGTTGATTTGTATGAGTCCACCAAATAGTAGAGTACCTCGTCCTCTACAAGATTCTGCTGAGAAATCTAATATAACAGTATGTGAATAAGGCAGAGGATTTTTACGTGAAAAAATCCCACACAAGGGGATCAAAAAAACTACGACCTACACCTGTAGGCTTTTAACTTCACTAACTTGCAATCTCCCTATTACATGCCACTTTACAATAACCCTATTGCAAAGACTTCAACTAACTTGTGATGCTCTTATCACAAGCCACTCTATAACTATCCTAGTTATAAAGGCTTTGACTAACTTGTGATGTTTCCACCACAAGCCACTTTGTCACACTACGGTTACAAAGGATTTTGCTTATTACTACACCTAGTCACAACATAAACTCAGGGAGTTTACGAATTTACAAAGAGATTCCTAATCAATGCTTCTAGCTAAGCAATTTAGGAGATATAATAAGTACAATCACAAAGTTACAACTCAACTAGGACAACAACATGCTAACTTTTGAGAACAGGCCTGTAGTTGCGTTTAGCTTTGTTCTTCAAGCTCGTGAGGATTGATTTCTCAGTTTTTGCGAGAGACTTGAATGAGAAACTGAAACATTCAAGTGATGTCTTGTATAAACTCATTGTAGGTACATCTTGATCACATCACTTGAAATGATGTGAGTACTTTATTTGGTTAGAGAATGAGTGGGCGCTGGAGACAGTGTAGTGCGGCAGAAACAGTGCAATCACTTCGTTTCCAGCTGTGTCCAATTGACTTTGTACTGCTGTGAGGAATCCACAAGCGTATCAGGTCCTTGTTTGGGTTCCTAGCTCCTGAAGCTGTAGCAGTTCACCTTTAGCTGGAATCCGTTAAGCTTTGCAGTATAGTCCATGTAGGTTAGGTTCTCTATCTGGTTCTTAACAGTAAGTTTGTTAGAGCATCAAAACATAAGACAGGAACATTTAAAACCTATCACCAATGATCTCACCTTTCTTCCCATTTCCAAAGGAGACATTACCTCCTTTTAGGTCTTCAAGTGAAAGAAACTTGTTCTTACTTCCAGTCATATGCTTTGAGCAGCCACTATCCATGTACTATATTTGGCTACTTCCCTTCACTTGGACCTGCAAAATGAAATCAGGGGTTAGTCTTAGGAACCCAAACTAGTTTGGGTCCCTTTCTATAGGTAAAGGGGTGAATTTAATTCCTTTTGGCCCATCCAGGCAGCCTATTTTTCTCTTGAAAAAGGTTTTGTTCTTTTGACCGGCCTTTCCTTTTGCATTACATTCACTTTTGTAATGACCAGTCTTGCCACAGTGTGTGCAGATTTTGTTCTCAGGAAGTGTGATGTACTTGCTTTTGGGATCCCACTTAGGTGCTGGGGTCCCATATCCAAGTCCTCTCTTATTGCTACTGTGGTGCTCTTGTAGCCAGGATAGTGCATCAGAGGACTTATTCCATTTGCAAGTTCTGTCTAGTTCATGCTTCACCTTGCCTAGATCTTCTTTTAGGACTCTTATCTGCTCATCTTTCTTGTACAACTCATCCTTCATTTTTCCTAGATTTTCTTCTAAGGTGATATGTGTGTGATCAGCTTTCTTCTTACCTGTTCCTAATTTCAGTTTTAAGTTTTCAGACCTAAGTCCTAAGACACTGGTGTTAAGTTCAAGAACTTGGTTCTTCAACTCAGTATTTTTACTATCACATTCACTGGCCCTAAATTCCAGATTTTTGCACTTGGCTTTTAGGATCACACATTCCCTAGACAGCTGTTCCTTCTCATTGTTTATGACCTCAGACTCATCAATGAAGTCTAGCAATAATTCAGATGTCCTTTCTTTAGACAAAAATTTAATCTTGTCTTTGAGATGAATCACACTTACCTCTTGTTCGCCGTTTGATTCTTCAATGGCCATAAGTGCTTGTTCATCTCCAACTTCATCTTTTGAATCCTTATCTGAGGTTTCTCCCCAAGCAGCAACCATAGCCTTTCTTGATCCTTTGTTTCTTTTGGGTTTAACCTGTTCCTTCTTCCTGTTTCTTCGTTCATCCCTTTCCTTCTTCTATTCAATTTCCCACTCAGGACAATTCTTGATCATGTGGCCAGTCTTACCACATTTGTAGCAGCCCTCGTTGGTCTGTCTTTCAGGAGCCCTTGGTTTGTTGAAGGTTGCACCTCTTGAAGAACCCTTTCCTCTCATTAGGTACTTCTTGAAATCCCTTGTGATCATAGCCATTTCATCATCCTCTAAGTCTGCGCCTTCAGCTATTCTGAGAGCCAAGCTTCTTTCTTTATTGGGTGCATCCATCTTCATAGTTTGCCTTCTCAGTTCATATGCAGTAAGATTTCCAATCAGCTCATCCAACTTGAGAGTAACAATGTTCTTTGATTCCTGAATAGCAGTGATTTTGCTTTCCCAAGTTACTGGCAAGAACCTTGTCAAGATTTTCTCAACCTTGTCTTCTTCAAGGATAATTCTTCCAAGAGACTTAAGTTCATTTGTTAGTGTTGTGAACCTTGTGTACATTTCATGGATGGTTTCTCCTTCTTTCATGGTGAAGTTCTCATATTGAGAATACAACAATGTTCCTCTTGATCTCTTTACTCGAGGAGTTCCTTCATGGGCCACTTGTAGAGTGTCCCAGATTTCCTTAGCAGTAGTACAACTTTGAATTCTGCTGCACTCGTCTGGACCTAGTCCACACACAAGCCATTTCTTGGCCATGGCATTCTTTTCCCATTTCTTCAAATCTTCAGCAGTACAGTCAGCTCTCGTATTTGGCACGTCCACTCCTTCCGCATTCTTCTTTGTAGTAGCCAGGGGACCATCAGTAACAATATCCCTAAGTTCATAGTCTTCTCCTATGATGTGGTCTTTCATCCTGTTCTTCCACCAGGAATAGTACTGGCCATTAAAGAGTGGAGGCCTAGCAGTGGATTGTCCTTCCCAGTTTCCAGGTGGTGCACTCATCTTGATCTGTTCCTAAGGTGTTAGCCTCTTCAAGGATAACCTGCTCTGATACCAATTATTGTTTTATACTTCAATACCACACAAGAGGGGGTTTGATTTGTGTGGTACCCAATTTTCGCTTAGCTTGATTATAGAATGACCTGGTTCTTCTATGTGTTCCAACTACTGCTGTTGCGGAATAATAAATACAGAAAATAAATAACACAGAGATTTTACGTGGAAAACACCTGGCTCAAAAGGTGAAAAAAACCACGACCTATCTTCCAGTAGGATTTTCCCGAACTCTCCACTAAAATCACTGAGCCAAAAACCGCATTTACAAAAAACTCTTTTGTAAACCTAGGATTAACTCTAATCCCGTTGTGGCACACAGCCTCAACTGTTGCGACAACTTCAAGTTAACTCTAACTTGAAAACTCTAAGTACCTAATACAATTGCTTCTATAAAAGCTGAAAGGTACAATGTAAAATCACCTACTATAATTGAACTAGAAAAAAAGATAGACTCTTGGAACTGGTTCTTCTATCTGGTTCAAGTAGCTTCAGGATTGCACGCTTGAATCACACATAAATTGCTTGCAAAATTGCTTGCTATTTACTCTCAATTCACGTTTAACTTCTGCTTATGTGCATTACCTGTAAAAGAGAACAACACTAATATTTAAGGAGTTAGCAATTAGAGATTGACTAGGATGCAAATGCTACTCTTTCATGGTGGAACAGTTCTAGTTGATCTCATACTCTAACTCTATCCTTTTCCTAAACCGTGTTCTCTTTGTGTAAGGAGTCTTTCTCCTTATCCAATATGCAACCTTTTCAATCATGATCAGGAGAAATTACTTCTGATAATTTAGGTTTATCTCCTTCACGTGCATCTCACATGTTTGGGTTTGATCACAACGGCGCTTCACAAGATGGACCTTGTCCATGTCTGAGTTCCTTTGTCAGTCTTCAAAACTTCACAATTACATAGGCCAACAGTGTCATTTTGGGACATATACCACACCAAAATGAAGTTCTTGGAACCTAGTTTCAAACGGTCCAAGCCATTTATTCATACGACATCGGGGTAGAGAAATATGGATTTTTAAACTAGGTTCACCAAGTGACGTTGCCGCACTTCGGAGAAACTGGCAGGTTTATAGGCCAAGTTGCGACGGAGTTTTCTCCCAATATATTGAGAGTTACATGGATATCTTTATATGGTATTAAATCCCTATGTGTCTAGTTTCCAACACTACAAACTGTTTGTCAATATGATATCGGAGTAGAGAGATACAAGAGTCTGAAGTGGCACTGCTCAAGCTGCCAAGCAGGCAGCTTACCCACCTGCTTGGAGAATTTGAGGCGGTGGGCTTATAAGTTGTCTTTATCCATTATATTTCGTTAATATTCAGAGATCAATTACTGCAAGACACTCTTAAAACCTCCAAGAACTTGTCCAATGTTCCATGAACTAAACTCAAGAGAAATCAACACAAATCCTCATCAAAGGTGTTAAAGACTACAAGAGAATACTTCTATGATGTTGTGGTGAGACTGAGGGCTATTGCGAGCTAAGTTGAGATGGGGTTTCAAGTTGTAGCTACATTAAAAGTTATGTATAACATCTTCTTGAATGTGCCTAATGTTAATCTTGTGTTGGCTGCGTTGTTTGAGTGAAAAACCATAAAATGCACTTGAAGGAACATGAGATACGGTTGTCTTTTTGGTTGGACTGTTTTGTGGTTAAAAATATGGTTTGTGGTCGCTAAAAAATGTGAGAAATAATTTTATATTATTGTGGCTGCTGTTGGTAAGCTTTCCTAGGTGTTAATTAAGTTGATTGAAGAAGAAAAGAAGAAAAACAAGTGATTCACGATAAAAATTAAGGTGCTAGACGTACGGGGCTGTTTTGGAAAGCATTTTGTGGAGGTTTAAACTGGAAATAATATGGTACATATAAGTATGATGCTCTGAAGGTTGTAACTAAATTATGGAATAAGAGTTGGATTCAATTTATATCTTGCTATGAGTAAAAGAAACGAGCTTGCCGCTCAATATGATTGTTAAGATAATCGGAGAAACTCATATTAGATTATATTATTGTTGTTGCTAGTGTTGGTTATTGTTGTTGTTGTTGGGTTGTTGATGACCCTTAGTGGTCTTTGGGATGTATTAAAAATAGGGGAGTTGCTGCCCGATTTTGCTTAAGTCATGCGACTAGCCAAATACGATGGTATGACATTGTATGTTAACGACAATATCATTTCACTTGTTGTAGATTCAAGAAGTTGTGTTGAGCTTGGTTGAGTAATAAGGAAGAGATCATACATGTATGTTAAGGCTAAGCCATTCCTTCATTTTGGCATGATCTCGAAATTACACAAGTTTGATAACGAGGCATAAAGAGAAATTCATATTCCTGAATTTATGTACATTTTTCTAGTCTCATAAGTTAATGTATTCTCCCTTATCATATTCGATTGAGTATTGTCTTCTTCCAGTCAAGAGAGAAGTTATATATATATATATATATATATATATATATATATATATATATATAATATATATATATATATATATATATATAGTATTACAGTATTTTCATCACCATCGAGCTATAATCGATGGGCAGGCCCCTATTGGGCAACCTTTAATCAGATGGTAAGTTATATACCGAGCCTACTGTGGCCGACCGCCTATGAGCGAGCCCAGCATGGCCGAGATATAGAGCCTAGTATGGCCGAGCGCCTATGAGTGAGCCTACTACGGTNACTATCTACAAGCTTAAACAATTCCCCAAAATTACCTTTTCCCTACGATTCTTTTTATTCGTATTTTCAATACCAAGGCATTGCAATAAGAAGAGAAAAATGATAGCAATCCTTTATGCAACGAAACGATTCCAACAAGATTTAGCAACGTAAAATTTTGCAGTTCTAAAAGAGTACGGTGCAACCTTTTTCAAGAACAACCTATGAATTTTTCCCTATTCCAGGTATGTTAAGGCTAAGCCCTTATTTCATTTTTCATGATCTCATCATTACACAAGTTTGATAACGAGGCATAAAGAAAAATCATATCCCGGAATTTACGTATATTTTGCTAGTCTCGCAAGTTACGTATATTTCCTAGTTTTGTGAGTTACAATTTTCTCCTTATCGGGACTTCATATTTAATTGATTATTTCCTTCTTTCAGTGAAGAGAGCAGAGAGCCTATATATATACAGTATTAAAGTATTTTCATTACTATCGAGCTATAATCGATGGGCAGGCCCCTATTGGGCAACCTTTAATCAGATGGTAAGTTATATACCGAGCCTACTGTGGCCGACCGCCTATGAGCGAGCCCAGCATGGCCGAGATATAGAGCCTAGTATGGCCGAGCGCCTATGAGTGAGCCTACTACGGTAAAGCAGTTATACGTATATCGAGCCTTATAGGGCTGGACAACTATTTTACTTACTATATTGAGAGAGTTGAGTCAGTATCAGCAGGTAAGCATATCTTCAGATTATCTTTGACTCTCAGTTACTTTCAGTTATTATATTATCGGTTCAGTTTCAGCTTTCACTTATTCTGTTGCCTTACATACTCGGTACATTATTTCGTACTGACGTCCCTTTTGCTGGGGACGTTGTATTTCATGCCTGCAGGTCCTGATAGATAGCTGGATAGATCTGCCCAGTAGACAGAGTCAAACATCAGCTTGGTTGGTACGCTCCACTTTCTCGGAGTTACCAGGTCTATACCTTGGAGACTATTTTATATATACAGGTTTGATGGGTAGGTCGAGGCCCTGTCCCGATCATGATACAGTTCAGTTATCTCTAGAGGCTATAGACGAGTCCTGTATATTTTGGTCTATTAGTAGACGTTCATGGCGGCCTCATTAGCCTGCACAGTTATATATATATATATATATATATATATATATGAGCTTTTGGGTATGTTTACCCCTCAGATGAGAGAGATGATATTTTAAGATGATTTAGAGTATGGCCTCATCGGCCTAAGTTAAGGGTTACCCCTTTAGAGTTCACAGTTACAGAGTGGTATGCTCGGGCCGAGTATGGCATTGAGTGCTCGTCGCAGCCTATCGGTTTGGGTCGTTACAAAAGTGGTATCAGAGCAGTTCTGTCCTAGGAAGTCTACAAGCCGTGTCTAGTAGAGTCTTTTTTATGGGTGTGTTGTGCACCACACTTATAAGCAGGAGGCTGCAAGGCATTTAGGACTGTCACTCTTTCTTCTCACTCTAGATCGTGTGGTAGAGCTCAGTTGTAAGAACTCAATTTCCTAAACCCTATCTTATTCATAATACAACGATGCCTACATTTAGAAAGACGGTTTGTAAGGGATTGCACGTAGTTATGGAAGAGTTGAGTCAGAGGAACTTGATTCTGCATGATGCTTATAATGAGTAAATGTAAGGTCTTCAGCAGATAATGTGTGTACTAATACATGTAAGCTTCTTGTTGAGGAGTCCTAAGGCATGAATATTTATCCACCCATATGGTGAAAAGCAACGAGAGAATCAGAAGGTGCAAGTTTCAACAAGTAAAAGAAGCAAGGTGAAGAAGGGTACAAGGTACCCCGTTAGTAAAGATGAACATTATCTACAATTCAGGAAGAGAGATATAAGCATTTTGAGTTACCTTCAACAGTAACTGAGGTATGTACAATTGGCCACATCGATCTTAGTTATGCCCTATGGGAGCTAACATATATGGTTTAAGAGAAGGACGGGGTATCAGGACCCGGCTGGGTTAGAGTAACCCAAAATGATGGATGGACTATTTGCATTAGTTGACATTTCCAAGGGATATTGCAAATGTGCTAATAGATCTCCTTGTGAGACACCCTGATGGTGCACTCTAAAATAGTACAGCTAGATATGAGTAGTACAAAGATAGGCACTGGAAGCCTTGAAGGGTCACCGATGATGTGAGAAGATGCCAAAGATGAAGAGGTAAAACACCTATAGGTAGATCGTCGTAGCGCTAAATCTTAGTACTCCCCTAAAGGGGGGATATTGAATGATGTGGCATTAAGTCAGAATTAAGTGGTTTTAGTAATTTTTGAATGGTGAAGGAAGAATGAGATAAAAAAATGAGAAAAGGGATGAGATTGCACTTACCCAAATCCTACTGATATGCTATGATTCCAGAACATTATGCAAACGCGACGTCGACAAGAGGAAGTAAGGGTTCCTGCCCGGGATGTTATTGATAAATAAGGGGCCAGTGCGAGAGGTAAGTTAAGATAAAGGAAATAAACCAAGAAAGATTACACAGAATATCGATATGAGAATGGACCAAAGAGTAGTTAGCAACTGATTCAGGAAGAGCCTAGTTACGGCTGAACAAAGGGATATAGACAGATCAATAGATCGTACAAGATAAACATAGTAAATCCCAACATGGGGAATTCAGTGTTGCCGATATGACATCGTAACCTTGAGATATTAAGATAGGAGTTGGGGTAGTTAAAGGTACTGTATGAGTGTTATGGAGAAAAAAGAGAGTGCCATTGGGAAGAAAATCAAAATACCATCTTAGAAGCAACCCTACGAGCAAAAGGGAAAGAAGGTAAGTAAGTAAGGATAATTAGAAGTAAGAAAGAACATCAAAAAATTCCGCCGGGTAAATGATGTAATAAGCTCGCAGCCTTGCAAGAATCAGAGGGTTCTCACTAAGTACTACAATAAAAGACTAGCTAAGGAAATAACGAAGAAGGCTTCAACCTAAGCATAGTGACCTAAAGAGGAAATGGTCTTGTTACAACAGTCTCACTACAACATTGTATGCACTCTATAAGAAAGTAGGATTCGAGATGATGTTAGTTGCACAGAAATTCCGTCATGCGTGAGAACTAAGAAAAGCTAAGTATGCACGCTACAAGGGGGCAGAAAGACTAGGAAGCCTACGTTTAAAGAAAGCTGAGAAGAAACAAAAGGAATTATTCGAACAATGATCCAGAATTAGTCACGTTATGAACACACTTAAGATTTTGGAGTATTATCCATGCAGCATATATGTTGGCAATCATACAACCTAGAAGACTCTGGTATAAGTTAAAAGAAAAGAAATGAATTGAGTCAAGATCATAGAAAGGATTGAATTGTTAGATGATGGTGTCACGAGTATTCCATAACGTCCATGAAAGGCTAAAGTAATAACTAATACCATGGGTTGCAGACTGGAAGACGGCTTAAGCCTACATAAAGGCTGATTAGAAGGAAGAGGAAACTAAAGAGTTACATCAACCAAGCAAATCAAGAGTCCGATTATTGGACCTAGAAAATTATAGAAATCACGATTGAGAACATTGCAGGATCACCCTTAATATCAGAGGTACAAGAGATAGTATGACAACTATATTATATAACGGCTCTATGAGAAAGTCAGTTAGAAGAGTACCCACCTCATAAGAAGTTAGTATGAAGCTCCCACCAGATTGTGTATGCACCAGGGGGTAAGTATTAGAATAGAGCTTCAAGTTGTGGATGTAAATCATACCTATGTAGAAGGGATGTTATAAAAGATATAGAAGACGTGATGCGAGATTTTAAAGCAAGTAAGGTAAAGGTGAACAACGTATGAGACACTTAAGTGTAGAAGGTTGTGAATAGTCCTTGCTTCGGATAGAAGGCTAGAAGCGTTGGGATTCAGTATCTAGGAAAGATAGCGGTGGCATGCCTTCCAGCCTATGGGTTCTAGGTATTGGGAAGCCTGATTAAGAGAGTAAAGAAGAGTTAGAGACGATGTGATGTCTTGCTTGATAATCCAGAATAACACAAGGAAATCTATGGTGCAAGCAAGTTTAAGGAAGGTTGCGAGTAGTATAAATAGACATGTATAGGTCGCAAGCTAATGTATGGTGAAGTGACATGTTTTAGGAAGACATGAGTAAGGAAAAGAAAGGGCGAGTAAGAAGGTGACGAGAAATGGATAAGTCCTCGGAATTAAGCCCAGGAAAACAAAAGACCTGATGGTTTCTGTAAGTTATAGAAAGCTCAGTATAGCCTGAAAGAACTCAAAGGAGTCTAAGACTAGTAGCATTAAGAAGAGATGGAATGCTGCCCTGGTAATAGAATGAGGATGTAGTTGTGATAAATAAGGGATGACGTTTGGGCCTTTGATTGAGTAATTATTTGAAAAAGGGAGATTTCATGAATTGTACAGGATTGATACACCCATGTACGGTGAATCACATTGGGATGCTATGAAGAACGGTTATGGAAATTACTCCAAATATTCTTCGGTGCAACATGGGCCATAGTGATTACGTAAGAAGTTTTAAGTTATCAGTGGTAAATTGTAGATCAATATTGAGGTGAATCAACAATGAATGGACAAAACTCACAAAGTATAAGATGAGATTAGGCCGTCATTCTTAAGATGAACAGTAATGAGGAAGCATTAAAGGACTTAGATTTATGCATATAGGATAAGCAACGAGAATAACCTGGAGTTTGGTGGAAGGCCTCAATAATTACAGTATGACCTACCTACATGCGGTAAAGTCATATAGATGGATAACCGGGTCCATGAAGTAAGGTATAACAATATTCGTAGGTTCATCAAAGTACCGAGCGAAGAACTTCAGTATACCTATAGATGCCCAGAGGGACATCTTGTCAAGCTCTGTATATGTTCACAAGGTGAGGTCTCTAGATTGGGTAAAAACTTGAGGAAAAAGCTGGAGGGAAGAGTCGTATAGGCACACATACAAGGAAAAAGGTGGTACAAGCTGCACGATGAAGGATTCCAACTACAAGTCGTAGTGTAAGAAAGAGGCCTAAATGAGGAATGCCCTGGCCTTTAGATTTGTTCACAAAGTAGTTGGCTAGATGGCAAGGATAATATTTAAATATTCGTAAGAGCTATGGGGTATGAGACTGATAAGCGCATCATTCAACATTCAAGGGCGAATGTTCCAAAGGGGGGGAATGATGTTACACCCCATATTTTCGTACTTAAATGTATGTCGTAAGTCAATTGATGTTAGCTCAAAAATAAAATCATCCTTGAAAAATTTATAAAGTAAGTTAGTCATGTTACCGTGGAAGTTAATAATATTTATGATCATGAATAACAAGTACCAAGATGGTTGGAAGGCTTAGAAGCTAACGAATTGAAGAAGCTAAGTTTTGTCGAAAGTCGACAAGTTTGGTGTTACACCCTGTGCGTTCTAAGGTGACGTATAATGAATATGAGACTTTTTAATCATGATTTGATGAGTTTAAAGTCATAATATGACTATATATAACGTTTGGACATAAAATATAAAGTTTGGGAAAAATTGGATTTAACTTACAGAAAAATCGAGTTAAGATTTGCCTTGTAACGAGCCGTTTTGAGAAATTAAATTCGTATGCTTTGTGGTGTCATTTTCGGACATATATCATACCAAAATGAAGTTCTTGGAACCTAGTTTCCAATGGTCCAAACCATTTATTCATACGACATCGGGGTAGAGAAATATGGATTTTTAAACTAGGGTCACCAAGTCACGTTGCTGCACTTCGGAGAAACTGACAGGTTGATAGGCCAAGTTGCGACGCAGTTTTCTCCCAATATATTGAGAGTTACATGGAGATTTGTATATGGAATTAAATCCTTATGTGTCTAGTTTACAACGCTACAGACCGTTTTTCAATACGATATCGGTGTAGAGAGATACAAGTGTCCGAAGTGGCACTGCTCAAGCTGCCAAGCAGGCAGCTTACCCGCCTGCTTGGAGAATTGAGGCGGTGGGCTTATAAGTTGTCTTTATCCATTATATTTCGTCAATATCAAGATATCAATTACTGAAAAACGCTGTCAAACCCTCCAAGAACTTGTCCAAGGTTCCCAGAACTAAACTCAAGAGAAATCAACACAAATCCTCATCAAAGGTGTTAAAGACTATAAGAGAATACTTCTATGATGTTGTGGTGTGATTGAGGGCTTTTTTGAGCTAATTTGAGATGGGATTTCGAGTTGTAGCAGCTTTCAAAGGTATGTATAAGATCTTCTTGATTGTGCCTAAGGTTAATTTTTTGTTGGTTTTGTTGTTTGAGTGAAAAACCATAAGATGCACTTGAAGGAACATGGGATATGGTTGTCTTTTTTGTTGGACTGTTTTGTGGTTAAAAATATGGTTTGTTATGGCTGAAAATTGTGAGAAATAATTTGATAATGTTGTGGCTTCTGTTGGCATGCTTTCCTAGGTGTTAATTAAGTTGATTGAAGAAGAAAAGATGAAAAAAATTGATTGACGATAAAAATTAAGGTGCTAGACATACAGGGCTGTTTTGGAAGGCATTTTGTGGAGGTTTAAACTAGAAATAATATGGTACATATAAGTATGATGCTCTGAAGGTTGTAACTAATTTATGGAATAATATTTGGATTCAATTTATATCTTGTTATGAGTAAAAACAATGAGCTTGCCGCTCAATATGATTGTTAAGATAATCGGAGAAACTCATATTGGATTATATTGTTGTTGTTGCTTGTGTTGATTATAGTTGTTGTTGTTGAGTTGTTGATAACCCTTAGTGGTCTTTGGGATGTATTAAAAATAGGGGGGTTGGTGCCCAATTTTCCTTAAGTCATGCGACTAGCCAAATACGTTGGTACGACATTATATGTTAACGGCTATATCATTTCACTTGTTATAGATGCGAGAAGTTGTGTTGAGCTTGGTTGAGTAATAAGGAAGCGATCATACAGGTATGTTAAGTCTAAGCCCTTCCTTCATTTTGGTATGATCTCGTAATTACACAAGTTTGATAATGAGGCATAAAGAGAAATTCATATTCCTGAATTTATATACATTTTTCTAGTCTCATAAGTTACAATATTCTCCCTTATCATATTCAATTGAGTATTGTCTTCTTCCAGTCAAGAGAGTAGAGAGCCTATATATACAGTATTAAAGTATTTTCATTACTATCGAGCTATAATTGATGGGCAGGCCCCTATTGGGCAACCTCTAATCAAATGGTAAGTTATATACCGAGCCTACTGTGGCCGAGCACCTATGAGCGAGCCCAGCATGGCCGAGATACACAGCCTAGTATGGATGTGCGCCTATGAGAGAGCCTACTACGGCGGAGCAGTTATACATATACCGAGCCTTATAGGGCCGGACAGCTATTTTACTTACTATATCGAGAGAGTTGAGTCACTATCAGCAGATAAGCATATCTTTAGATTATCTTTGACTCTCAATTACTTTCAGTTATTATATTATCGGTTCAGTTTCAGCTTTCAGTTATTCTGTTGCCTTACATACTCGGTACATTATTTCGTACTGACGTCCCTTTTGCTGGGGACGTTGCATTTCATGCCTGCAAATCCTGATGGACAGCTGGATAGATCATCCCAGTAGACAGAGTCAACCATCAGCTTGGTTGGTGCGCTCCACTCTCTCGGAGTTACCAGGTCTATACCTTGGAGACTATTTTATATATACAGGTTTGATGGGTTGGTCGAGGCCCTGTCCCGATCATGATACAGTTCAGTCATCTCTAGAGGCTTGTAGACAGGTCCTATATATTTTGGTCTATCAGTAGACGTTCATGGCGGCCTCATCAGCCTACACAGTTATATATATATATATATATATATATATATATATATATATATATATATATATATATATATATATGAGCTTTTGGGTATGTTTACCCCTTAGATGAGAGAGATGATGTTTTAAGATGATTCAGAGTATGGCCTCATCGGCCTAAGTTAAGGGTTACCCCTCCAGAGTTCACGGTTCGCGGCCCATCGATTTGGGTCGTGACATAAATAAACCTCCTCACCCTCTCTCCCTCGATAAGAAGCAGGAGAATAGCATGACGGGCCAGATCCACAAATCGAGTCTCGTACTGAGTGACAGTCGTAGTACCCTACTGAAGACGCTCGAACTGCCTCCGATAGTCCTATCTCTAAGTGATAGGAAGGAACTTCTAAAGAAATAACTAAGAGAACTGGACCCAAGTAAGAGCAGGCGACTAGCTGATCTGGTCAACATATAATCCCTCCACCATCTCTTGGCGGAACCCGACAAATGATATGCAGCAAAGTCGATCCCATTGATCTCCACTATCCCCATGTTCCGTAACACCTCATGATAGTTGTCCAAATAATCCTAGGGATCCTCTGAAAATGCACCGCTGATGTAAACTGGGAAAAGCTTGGTAAACCTATCCAACTTCCAGAAAGCGTCAGAAGACATAGCTGATCCATCACCGGTCAGTGATGCAACACCCGGTGGAATAGCCCCTACTGGCTGGGCTGCTAGAGTCTGAAACTGGGGAGCCATCTGCTCCGGAGTCTGAGTATCGAGAGTTTGTGATCCTCCCCCAGCCTGAGAGATGGCTGGTGCTACAGGAAATGTGTCTGTTTGAGCATCACTCTCCATAAGGCCCACTAGACGGACCAAAGTATCATGAAGCACTAGGATAGCGATGAACCTTTTTGGGATCTGAGCTGGTACAGCAGGCACAGTCTGGGATTGATCCTCCTCATCAAACTCTACCTGATGCTCCACCGCTGGTGCTGCTGCTCGAGCTCGGGGCTGAGCTCTGGCCCTGCCTCGGCCTCTGGCACGACCTCGACCTCGACCCCTGCCCCTCGTAGGAGCTGCTGCTGGGGGCTCTGGCTGCAGTTCTGCTGAAGATGCGGTATGCGTTCTTGCCATCTGCGAGAGAACAAAAAGAGTTCAATCAGCAACGATAGAATAAGAACCGCACAACAGAGAAGAATACAAGTGAAACTGTTCCTAACTCCATAGCCTCTGTAAGATAAATACAAACGTCTCCGTACTGATCCTCCAAACTCCACCAAGTTTGCTCATGACTAGTGAGACCTATGTAACCTAGTGCTCTGATACCAACTCCTCACGACCCGGAATTTCCACCATCGGGACCATGATGGCGCTTATCAATTCACTTGCTAGGCAAGCCAATGTTAGAACAATCTACTCCTTTTAACAGTTTACAACAAATATTAAAGAAGAATGGAGATAACTGAATAAATTTAAAGGAACAATGCGGAAGTTGAACTACCCAAATATCTATTACAATTTCCCTGAACCTGGTGTCACGAGTGCATGAACTACTACAGTAATACACATAAGGGTCTGAAGTAAGTAACAAGCTATTCGAATGAAAGTTCACAGCTAAATAAACATAGGATGGGGACTCCAGGAGCTGCGGGCGCTGAAAAACCGTACCTCAAGTCTCCGCGAATGTCTGATCCGAGCTCTCTAGTAGCCGCTGCTGTGACCGTCTCCAAACTCTACACAGTGTACAGAGTGCAGTATCAGTACAATCGACCCCATGTACTTGTAAGTGTCGAGCCTAACCTCGACGAAGTAGTGACGAGCCTAAGGCGGGTCACCTACGCTAAAACTTGTACGCAGTCTATAATAATGACAGAACAATTGAAATACAGTACAAAATTAAACAGCCAACAAGAAATGATAACCACAGCCTCGAAAATAAACTAGTGTCGTCCAAGACTACCAATCTCTACCAGCTCAAATAACAATACCGAAAAAACAACGCAGCTCAAGAAATAAAAATATATAGGTTGTTGCGGCGCGCAACCCGATCCCACCAGACTACACATAATCCTCCCTTATTCCACCATAAAATATCAATAACAGCAATATATATATATTCCCGATCCCACCATATGTCAATATCAATATCGTAATTCACTCTTATTTCACCATATCAATCCATACTTATTCCACCTGTTGCGGCGTGCAACCCGATGCCACCGTATATACATATTCACCCTTATTCCACCATATTAATACTCCCTTATTACACCTGCTGCGGCGTACGGCCCGATCCCACTGTATCACTACCAAACAGTCAATGTACATAGTCAAATCAACATGCTAAATCACAAGGCCTTTATGATAAATAAATATCAAACTGAACCAAGAAAAGAAACTTTGTTCAATATAGAATCTACACAAATAATACTACACAGCGAGGCCAAACCGGCAATTCACAGTTAAAAGGTACAAACAAGTCAAATTAAGCAAATAGCGGGGATATGAGGAAACATGAAGTGAGATAACATTGTTAACAGAAGAATATATTGATTAACGCGTAGCAGTCAAGCATGGAAAGCATCTAGAGCATATAGCAATTAGGGCACGGAAGGAAACAGTTAAGGTAAAACAATAAATCAGGGAAAACAGATAATTCGGCGGCGTATAAGCACTCGTCACCTTGCATATATGCCGCTCACATGGAATTCACATAACACAAATTCCGAGGGTTCCTAATTCCCTCAAGTCAAGGTTAGACACAATACTTACCTCGACTCAAGGCTACTCAAAGCTCAACCACAGCTTTGTCTTTCAAACACGCCTCCGAACCAACAATATCTAGCAAATTACCAACCAAACATTTCAAAATCAACCTTAGGAATCACCCACAATTGATAAGAATTCAATTTAGACCATTATTGAAAAAGTCAACACCTAGGCCAACATGGTCCAAACCCAAAATTCGGACAAAAAAACCCGACTACCCATTCACCCCCGAGCCCGGATATACAATTGGTTTTGGAATCCGACCTCAATTTGAGGTCTAAATCCCCAATTTATCAAATCCCTAGTTTCTACCCAAAAATCCCCAACTCCACCATAAAAATCTTAGATTCTAGGTTGAAATCTTGTAAAATAACGTGAAAGATTGAAAAAAACTAGTTAAGAATCACTTACGTATGATTTGGGGGAAGAAATGGTCTTTTGAAAATCGCCTAGAGGGTTTCTTGTTTTAAAAATTTGGAGAAATGAGCAAAAATCCCGTCTAAGTTAGGTTTTACCCAGCTGCAGATGTCACATTTGCGACCTGAGCTTCGAAATACGAAGCTAGCAAATGCGAGAAAACTATCACATTTGCGAGGTCTCTCACAATTCTGCTTCCTTCGCAAAAGCGAAGAAATGCTCGCAATTGCGAGCTGAGCTGATCGCAAATGCGATCAAATGATCGCAAATGCGAAGGCTGCCTCCCCCCTGTCCCCATCGCAAATGCGAAACATTGTTCGCAAATACGAAACATTGTTTGCAATTGCGAATGCTGGCCTTCCCAGCCACTCTTCGCAAATGCGATGAGTGGATCGCAAATGCGAACCCAACATTGGTCGCAAATGCGATGCTTGGCCTCGTATTTGCAAGGTCTGAGGCCTATAATGAAATCTAATGCACCTGCAAATTTTTCCATGTTCACTCTATAGCCTATCTCAAATTCACCCGAGCCCTCGGGGCTCCAAACCAAACACGCACACAAGTCTTAAAACATTATACGAACTTGCTCACGCGATCAAATCGCCAAAATAACACCTAGAATTACGGATTTAGCACCAAATCTAATAAAATTCTCAAGAACACTTAGAAATTTCTATTTTCTCAACTGGACATCCGAATCATGTCAAACCAACTCCATTTCACACAAAATTTCACCTACATGTCATAAATATTATATCGAACCTATATCGGGCTCCAGAACAGAAATACGAACCCAATGCCAACAAGATCAAACATTAACAATTTCTTAAAAACCATTAAATTTTCAGACTTACAATTTTCATCAAAAATTCATAACTCGAGCTAGGGACCTCCGATTCCGATTCCGGCACACGCCCAGGTCTCATATTTTTATACGGATCCACCAGGTCAAAATACAAATTCGTGTACGTTTACCAAAAATATTGACCGAAGTCAACTCATAAGAAGTTTTTAATAAAAAATCCCAATTTTTATCAACTTTCAACACAAAAGCTTTCCGAAAATACGCCAGGACTGCGCACCCAAATCGAGGAGAGATAAAATAAGGTTTTAAAAGCCTCAGAACATAGAATTTGATTTTAAATCTTAAGATGGCCTATAGGGTCATTACACACTCTTATGGTCTAGGATGTTCAAAGTGAGGTATTGCTCACGGGATGAAAACAAAAACCACCTTATGTGTAAAAACAAATAACTAATCTTAAAAGGAGGTTTTAAATTTAAAGTTGTTTCTTAAACAAATTTTGTAATTTAAAAGTCAAGATCTACAAAAATTTTTTCAACAAAAGCTCTTTACATACTACAAACTCTCTCGACTCTGTCTTCCTTTGGTTTTATGCTTACATTTATCAGTAAAATTTCTATTGTTATCTTCTTTTAAATGTATAAAGATATAGTTCTATTACAAGTATTTTTATTGTTTAACAAGATTTAGCGTTGTTCGATTAAAAATTTTGGTGCACCTATTCATCGAAAAAAATTATTGACTTATTTTAAATTTGAACACCCTGGAGAAATTTATGGCTACGCTACTATCAATATTGACTAGTAAATTCTATCGATACTAACAAAGATTTATGCAGCGAGCTCCAAGAACTAACAATATATACTATATGAGCACTCATTAGAGTCTTAAGGGCATATTGGAACACCCAAATAAAGAGTGCAATACACCGTATATTTCGACATGAAAGCTGATTATATATAAACTAGTTAATTAGCCCGCACTTCGCGTGGTCAACATCCAGTGCTATAGAAAAGAAATTCCTTGATTCCACTATATGTAGTCACACACAGCTAAAGACATAGTAAAATTGTATACGAGCGAACATATCAATCAATATGCATGCGACAACTAAGATCAGAAGCCAGAGAAATATTCTATGCTTAAAGAACTGGATCTTCCAACCACCCAAGCCGTCAGAATACTCTTCTTTCATGTAATCAATCGACATAAGCTTTCATAAAAAAGAAGTGTGTGTGCATATATATATATATATATATATATATATATATTGTGTGCGCTCGCGCGTGTAAAAGGTGAAATATCAAATGAATAAGGAAAAATAAAATTGAGAAAAGTAAAAAAAGTCTTAGAAAAAGAGCATCGCATACCCTTTTGTAATTTATAATAACAGAATTCCTAAAGAACGATCATCTCAATTTAGGAAGGAAAGTTTAGAGAGAGAAAAATATAAAAATCTTTTTAATTAACTGATGTTCACAATTAGTTATCGTAAACATTAATAACACAAATATGAGTATTCATATCACAATAGTTAGAGATTTTTGATCTTACACAACTCCTCTCTCGGTTATCACAAATATGAATAACGACACTTGGTATTTTCAAGCGTGGTGAAAATTTCATCTGTGATGTGGTGTCATCGTCCTTGATTGGATGTATTAAGTTCGCCGGTGTTATGGTCTTCATCAATTCGCCTTGGAGCAGGGTATCGTGAAATGGTGCCGGGGAAGCGGTTGTTAGAGATCGCGGTGTGTAATGGTTCAGGATCGAAGATGTTCCTAGTGATGATGGATCGAGAAGGATAACCTTTAAAGAGGTGTAATGTAGGTAGCGATCTATGGGTTCAAGTGCTACGGAGATGGATTTTGATTTAAGGCAACAACTGTTCAACAGAGGTTGAGGAAGGACATGTGGGAGGTGTCTTATGGTGGTTAAATTTCTAGATGGCCAAGTGTGAGAAACAGAAGTCGAGTAGTTGCTTAAAGGAGAGGGTTCGACCTAAGTGGGAGTGTGGTAGAGTAGCATATGGGTTCTGTGGTAGGATAGCCACACGCCTTGGGGAAAGTTTAGAGTGATTTGGGATTCATGGTGGACAGTGACTAGGTCTACAGATTTAATTTGGAATGTTGGCTAATATACTATGGGAAGATTGAATGCGACAGAAAGGAGTTTGCTTGATATGAAGAGGAATGCAACATGACTTCGGATAGGGATGTATTGTTGCAATGTTAGTGATGTCGCTGGCGAGTGAACGGACTTGTACAGTTGGTGAAGGAGCACACGCTCAGGATTGTTTATTGATTTCGTAGTAATTGTACCCAGAGCAGCGTCGTTGGAAGATTTCGGCATGGAATTTCCATATGTGGGTTATCTCCTATGAGCAGGTTAGTGGTTGCATGGTGTTGACAAAGCTTCTATGAAGAATTCTACTGGCTATCCGGTAAAAGGTCGATCATGCGAATGTGGCTAGTGATTCAGAGCGTTCAAGAAATGGTTAACAGGAAAATTTCGAGAAATTTGGTGGGTCGATTGTGCGAGATCATGTCAATGAGGAAGAATGAATCTTGGTAGGTTCCAGGATTATGTAATTGTAGCTTCAAGCTAAGTGGGAGATCCCCACAATCTACGATTGAATTGCAGGGTTGTCTACTTGTGAGGTTTCTAGTTATCGGCATATTAGTGGATTATTACAACTAAGGAAAGAAAACATCATTGGTAATTTGAGCAAAGGATTTGGGGAATGTGTGCTATATTTGGCCTTGTCGACTCATGTTCAGGCTTTGGGAAGACTCAAACTTTATGCTTCGTGTTGATGTGATGTACAAGGGGAGTAATTCAGCCGGGTGCTTCTTAGAGGGGGTGTTCATGTGCTAGCAGGGCCTTGGAGTTTGATTATATTCGGGACCAAGTCAGAGTGGGTGACTCCCAGCAACGGTTCTAGTAGATTCAAAAGTTAAAGTGTGGTGCCTAAGGATTTCGAGTCCATAGTATGGTTAAGTATCGAGCTTTTGTGGCGGATTGTGAAAAAGGGCTTAAAGTGTTCTGTGTTATCTTCGGTCTGCGGCATAGCGTTGGAGAAATGGGAAAAAATAACTTCGGATTCATAGAGGAATTATCAGAATGGGTGTACCAGTTGAAGATGTGAATATGCGCACAAGGAGGGTATGAGATGGTCCGTGGTTTTTGAGACAACGTGGTTCCATGAAATAAGGTCACTCAGGATGAGTGCGGATGTGGGTTCATTATGTTTTGAATGGAGCTATTGTTATTCCTAAGGAAAGTCCAGAGTAAATTAGAAGAGGTCGGATTGGTTAGCAAGGGTCGAATCGGCATGATGGTGGCAATGATCAGTTCCTTCAGCGTGTTAAGTCATGCAGGTGACTTGTGGCGGTATGTGCGAGGTTTGACGGCCGCCGTAATTTGATTTAGTTGGAGGCATTCGAGTATTACGGCCTGTTATGTGTAGATGGATCCCGGAAGAGTTATGGTGGTTTAGACCACTACTTGAGGATTGTGTTTTCTATGGTTATGAGAATGCAGGCACGTGTTGCAATGGTTCTCCTGAAACGAGTAAAGTGAAAGGTTTCTATATGATGAAGTGTGTATCCTATTAGTGGTTCAGGAGTTATGATGACATTCTTGGGCGCTCGCATATTGGCAAGATCGGTGCGATGAGCGGCATGAATTTTGAATGTTGAGGATCAAGGTTGCAGTTTGGTGTTGACAAGAATGTCAAGCTCGGATGAGCAGGAAAGGATTCAGATGATTAGAGTAAGCTGGTATTGTCTTTAGCGTCACCTGAGATCGGTGTCCTGCATGAGAGCCTTGGTGTACTGATTTGCAGATTCTTGATTTGCTCTACAACATTAGTATGGCAGGTGGTATGGATGTGCAGACTTGTTACCTGGTGCGGAAGGTCGTGGGAGCGTATCCCACGGGAAGATTGTATAAGTGAGACATGTGGTCACTTGATTGATTAAAGATTGAAACCAAGTATGGAAATTATGGTACCATCGCTAATGTGAGAATTTATGCATGAAAGGGGCTCGGTTTATTTGGTTGTGGATTGTGGAAGTTTGTTCCGGATTTGACGGCTGTTCTTGTGTGTCTTGGGGAAAAGGGATTATAGTGGATCCTTGAAAGGTTATTAGCCCGGTGCGGTACGATCAGAATTGGCTTAAAGTCCGTGGGTAGATCGAAATGTGAATGTGGGCTCTATATCAGGCCGGATGTGTTCATTTCAGCATAGCATTGTTTACGGAGGAGTCTTCGGGCCTTGGATATTATTTCTATCATCAACCTATTAAAATAAATTGATATACGCTCGGAAATAAGATATTACATTCTGCATTTTCGTACATTAAAGTTTCGTCGTAAGTTAATCGACATAAGTTCAGGAATGAGATTATTCTGGTATTATAAGTATTATGTTATTGCAAACAAGTGATTATTAAATTCGTGAAGGTAAGAGGGTGATCGAGTGGAAGAAAATGAGTTTCGTCGAAATTTGGCAATTTGGGATAAAATACGGTCCGAGGTATAATACCCGACATTTATGGACTAATACCCCAGAAGTACCAATGACCATGATAGTAAGGAGTATAAGGTATGTTAAAAGTGAGTAGTATCTAAGTGATTTGAGATAATTCTTAATTATGTAGATAATTGGTTAATTATTGGTTAATGGGGGATTAATTAGTTAAATAAGATAATACTAATTAACTATGTCTTTAAAGATAAGCAAGGAAAAGGAACGTGGCAGCAAGCCACTTTCCAAACAAGTGACTCTTAGTCACTTTTGATTAGGTGGCAACATAATTAATAGTTAAAAGACACTCCCTTCCATATATTTTGTATACAAAAGTACTATAATAAAAAACGTTAACAATTCTTAGACATTGCAAGTTTGATTTCTTCCTAATTCAAATTCAAGACATTTCCAAACCAGACACTGCAACTCCATCCAACAAGCTTGCAACAAAATTCTTGCAACAAAATAATTCCGACGAAATTTCTTAGCACATTAGCAACGCGAGATTTGTGATTCTAAGAAAGTACGGTGCAACCTTTTCCAAGAATATCATACGGATTTTTCCCTACTCCAGGTATGTTAAGGCTATCCCTTCTTTCTTTTTGGCATGATCCAACTAATACAAGTGAAATGAGCAAAATCTGCAACGTTCATAAATGACTCTACTTATAGAAATACTAGGGGTGTCTATATTCTTGATTCCCCATGTGGATTATTATTATATCTTCTGTTCATGGGTCTCAGAAAAATACATATTTGATAAAGTTTATCCGGAAGGCATATGGTTCTTTATGGCATTCCGAGAAAATCTTATTAACGTATTTCTTATGCATTCATGCGTTTATACATGTACATTGACCCATGACCAGATGGCGTTATATACGCATATATATATATATATGTATATTATATTTATATGGGATATAGGAAAAGGTTACAGCGTTATATACGCACCACCACCTGATCAGCTGGTATAAGTTGATGATTTTGCCCATAGTGGCCGAGATGATATGATGGGATGCCCTCAGAGGCCTGAAGATGTTATGAAACTTGTACCTATGCACGACATGACATTCATACGCATATGCATGACACTATAATTATTTCATGAATTACAGAGTTATCCGGACTTACAGGTTGAGTTATTTACTCTATATTTCTTCCATGTCTGTTATGAACTTATTTATGTGCTTTACATACTCGGTACATTATTCGTACTGACGTCCCTTTTGCCTGGGGATGCTGCATTTCATGCCCGCAGGTCCCGATAGACAGGTCGAGAGCCCTCCAAGTAGGCTATCAGCTCAGCGTAAGATGTTTGTGCGCTCCATTTTCATTGGAGTTGCTTTGGTTATTATGATTTAGATGTGTATTGTTTGGTATGGCGGGACTCTGTCTCGACCTTTATAAAAATTATGTATTCTTAGAGGTTTGTAGACAGAAGTCATGTACGTAAATGATTGTATGGCCTTGTCGGCCCATGTTCAGTATACGAGTGGTTATTTTGGTCTTATAGGCCCGTAGGTCTTATATGTAAGTTGGTATCACATGTTGTATTCTACTGATCTCACGGCAGCCTTCCGGCTCAGTTATCTATGATAGTATGACATGAAGAGATATGTTATGTTGGTACTCGGTTGAGTAAGGTACCGGGTGCCAGTCGCGGCCCGTCGGTTTGGATCGTGACGCAACCATTCCGTGAAATCTCTATTGTGCCGTGTGGGTCGTGAGGCGGTTTGATTATTAGCACTCGTATTGAGATCCCATGTAGTTTGTGGTGTTATATGAGAAGGATGGCTCTCGAGATGCAGGTCATTTATTGCACCTTAGTCGTGCTTGAGTTTTGTAGCGTATGGCGCTATTTGTCTCCCCAAGTATGGTGTTATGCACTTGGCGTGCTTGTGGTCGACATTCGGGTAATTTGCAGGTATGAGCATTCTAGCTCGCTAAGTTTTTCCTTGTAGATTGTTATGTGTGGATCAGGTCGCACGCCGCCACGAGTATGTTATTTGGAACGGGAGGCACGCCGCTATGGGTATCAAGGTTGTATCGGGTTCCACACCGCCACGAGTATGTTGCTTGGAACGGGAGACATGCCGCCATAGGTATCATGGTTGGATCGGGTTGCACGCCGTAACGGTATCATATGTGGGTCGGGTTGCACGTCGCAATAGTGTGATGTTGAGTACAGTTCCCCATATCTATTTTTGTGTGTCTTGTTTCTCATTTTCTGAAGAAGGTTCATAACATCCTTTAGGTTGTTTAATTAGTTACGTGGTTTGAGTAGTTCTTTCCAGAATTCGTTTTCCTTATATATCACATTCAAGTTTGTAGCTTGTTGGCACATTGTGGCATCATATGAGACTTTTGGCAGTGTCTGAGGTGGCTTTTTGCCTGAGCACTTTTACTGGTGAGACGAGATTGTTGGATCTATGATTAGTGCGATCGGATTTAGATAAGGCATATTAAAGAACAAATATCGTTATTTAACTCAGAAGGAGGTAATGGTTCTTGTCAAGAGGAGGGACTCAACGATTGGTTGACTCGGTAGTTGGTTATGAATTTCTAGACATCTCTTCTGTCGTGGAAGCATTTCAAGGGTTGAAACAAGACTTATAGGGGTGATGAGGTGTGTTGTGGGCGCCGGATTCGTGGAATTTTGGCTATGGTTATCAAAGGATGTTATTATGGTCATGTGAATTATGCGGTACATGGTATAAATTCAGTAAGGGAATACAATCGTGTTTGATACAGTGTGTAGTGATTGATACGGTGTTCGTGTGTTGCAAACATGCCTGGTGGAGAATTTCGGATGTTGGAATTTGACTCTAAGGCTTATTTGACTAAATAAAGGGGATGATCATCAGATTGGCTCGAGCTAATGCGCTCAACTGAGTTATGGTAGCACGGGTAGGTGCACGAGGTGTTAAGCAGAGATTTCAGACAAACTCCGGAGCAGGTCATAGGACGTTCGAGGACGAACGTATGTTTAAATGGGAGAGAGTGTAACGAACCGACCGGTCGTTTTTAGCTCTAGCGCGTCGTTCGGCAGTTTGAGGCCATGAGCAGCTTCACTTTAGGTATTATCAATTGTACGCGTGGTCGGAAGTGAATTTCGGGAAGTTCGGAGTTGATTTGAAAAGAAAATTCTCATTTCGGAAGCTTTACGTTGGAAGAATTGACTAAGGTTGGATTTTTGAGTAAACGACCTCGGAACCTGAATTTGAAGGTTTCAGCAAGTTCGTATGATGATTTTGGACTTGTGCGTATGTCCAGATCGTGTTCGGATGACCGGGAGCGTTCTGGCGCCTATTGTGAGAAGTTGGTATTTTGGAAGGATTTCATGAATTTGGGTTGAAGTGTATTTCAATGTTATTGATGTCTATTTGGGATTCCGAGCCTGGGAATAGCTATGTATGGTGATTCTGGTCTTAGGAGCGCGTCCGAATGTCGATTTGGAGGTCTGTGGGTCATTTAAGAGTCATTTGGCGGAAGTTGAAATTTGAAGGTTTTTGGTAAGTTTGACCGGGAGTGGAAATTCTGATATCGAGGTCAAATTTCGATTTCGGAAGTTGGAGTAGGTCTGTAACATCAAATGTGACTTGTGTGCAAAATTTGAGATCAATCGGATGTGATTTGATAGGTTTCAGCATCGACTATAGAAGTTTGAAGTTCTAAAGTTCAGTATGCTCGAATTCAGGGTGTGATTCATGATTTTGATGTTGTTTGATGTGATTTGAGGCCTCGAGCAAGTTTGTGTCATGTTATGGGACTGGTTAATGTGGTTGTATGGGGTCCCGAGGGCCTCGGGTGTGTTTCGGGGTGATTTCGGATCAATTCGGGTTGTTTGGCTGCTGCTGTTCCTGGTTCTGGTGTTGTCCTTCGAGAATGTGAAGGGACTCCCGTGTTCGCGAAGAGGGTTTTTGGGGGCCACTGATGTTTGTTCATCGCAAACGCGGCACAGGGGCCGCGAACACGGAAAAGGGCCCGGAACAGCCTACGCGAACGCGTGAAGTCTGCCGCGAACGCGTAGAAGGAAGAGGGAGCGGGGCCTAAAGAGGTTGGCCTTCGCGAACGCGGCTACTGGAACGCGAACGCGAAGGGGTGGTGGTGGTTAAAGGTCCGTGAACGAGACCAAGCTGTCGCGAACGCGTAGGGGAAGTCAGAGGCAGTGCATTTTTTGGTCTTCGCGATCGCGATGGCCTTTTCGCGATCGCGAAGAAGGGTAGTGCTAAGCATTGTCATTTTAAAGACGGGATTTGGCCCATTTTCCTTCAAATTTCATTTTGGTTTGGCGAATTTCTGAGTTTTTGAAGAGGAGATTTCATCATCTACATTGAGGTAAGTGATTTATACTAGTTGTGAATTAAATACAAGGTTTATATATGGATTTAAACAAGAAAATTTGTAGAAATTTGGGATTTTGAAGAAAGACCTAGAAATTGGTATTTTTGAATTTTGACCATGGATTTGGGCATGGAATTGGGAATAAATTATATATTTGAGTTCGTGAGATTATGGGTAATGTTTATCTTCATAAATTTTCGGAATTTGGGCACGTGGGCTCGAGGGTGTTTTTATCGACTTTTCGAGTGGAGTTGGGAATTGTTGTATATTGAATTATAATGAGTATTAGAGTATAGATTTATGGATTTGCACATTTATTGACTAGTTTTGAAGCGATGAGCATCGATTCTAGTTGTTGTAAAGGCGTTGGAGCCGGTTATGGATCTTCGGTGCGAGGTAAGTCTCCTTCCTAACCTTGTAAGAGGGAATTAACCCCATAGGTGAATTGATTTAATATGTTCTTCTATTTGTGGGGGCTACGTATGCACGCGGTGACGAGAGTCCATGCGTAGCTACTATTACGCTAATGTCCGGGTAGTCTAGGACCCAAATCATGTTATTGTTGCGATGCTTGCAACCTACCTGTTAATTTAATAGCTTAAATCATATTGAAACTTGGTAAAGAAATTGTAAAAGGTTAAACTTCATTTTCTTGACTGTTAATGAGAATTGGTATTTCCTTGAATAATTTCCCCTTAATAAATCTTGAATTGGTTATTTTAAATGTATTTTCTCTTTTGCGGAGCGGGACGAACGCCTCGGTAGCAGATAGATGCATCTATGGTTCGTGCCATTCAACCCTCAGTAGTGCATAGTTTCAATATTTATGTTGGATGAGGTCGTACGACCTCAGCATGATTTGTGCAAGATTGAATTGGTTGCTTTGGAATTTATAATAATTGATATTGCTTCATTGGTCTGAGATACAAAATGGTAAAAGATGAAACTAAATTTGGAAATTTCCATTAACAAAAGAATTGTTTACTTACTTCATGTTATTGACTTTACAGTCGTTCTATACAATTCATGCTTAATTATATTATCAGTATTTTATTGTTAGCCCATAGTAAGTGTTGGAGTCGACCCCTCGTCACTACTTCTTCGAAGTTAGGCAGGATACTTACTGGGTACGCGTTAATTTATGTAATCATACTACAGTTGCTGCACAATTTTGTGCCGGTGCATATATATCTAGTGGCCTTGTGGTCGTAGAGGTGTGGTTATTACTGTGACTTATGTGAGATACATTCCACGTTACGAGTCTGCAACACGCACAGAGTCTACATCCGAGTTATTTTACATTTTTCCTATCTAATTTTGTATTCTAGACAGATGTTCTAATTTATCATACTTCCTAGTTAACGCTCATGCACTTCTGACACCGGATTTTTGGGGTGCTTTTGAGTTATTCTGTATTAAAGTTGTAAAAATATTGTCATTTACTCTTAAAATTATATCCCTTACTATTTAATTGAAGGGAATTGTGATTTCAAAAATGCTAAAATAAGTAATGTGGTTAATCATTTAATTGTTGGCTTTCCTGACGACAGTTTTAGGCGCCATCACGACCTTAATGGATTTTTGGTCGTGACATTTCCTCTTTCAGTCACTAAATCTGAAATGCCCAAATCTGAACCCTAAGCTCAAAACACCACTGACCTGATTTCTTCCTTATTCTTTCAAATCAAACATACAGAATCACTTTCTTTGTCTCTCGGCTATGAAGTATGTTGTTTTCTTTCCATTTCAGCGATGGTTTGAAAATCCCTAAATCCAAAACCCTAGACCAAATGATGCAAGGTCAAATCCTCAGCAATCCTTTATGTTCTGTTAAATCAATGGCATGCACCGTCTCACAGTGCTCTCATACTTATTCTTGGTCCATAGGCCAAGCGAAGCGACCTCAGGACATTGAGGCTCTTACCTGATGGAGTTTGCCTTCAACGGTCAATTTCCTCTTCTCAGGTAAAGTCATTATTGATTTCCCTATGTCTTCTAAGATTTTCACCTGATTATGCTCACATCACTAACCTTTCGTCACTCTCCGCTACTGAATTTGATTTCTATTGAGCCTAAGGCGTTGAATGCCACTATAAATAGTGGCCTTAATTTCCCGCACCTAACATCACTAAGAACAACTACCATCTAAAGAAAATCAATACACAATATAGTATCATTTAGAAATTTTCAATTAAAGTCTGAGGTCTTACACAATTTTTGATTTCCTTCCGGTTCCGAGTTTGCCTACTGATTGGAAGTTGTGTATTTGGATTTCTAAACGGCTAAATTACGCATTTGTTTGGTTTACTTCCCTAAAGGAGGTTAGTAAAACCTCAACTATACTCTTTTTTTATCGTTTGAATTTGCAAGCATGGTTTGTCATGTTATCTTTCACTAAATGATATCATCAAAAATGTGCTATTATTGACTGTTTTATGTGTTTGTTAATGACATATGGCTGATGAATAGATTCTGGAATCATAAGTTCTTTACGATATTAGAATTAGAACCATGTATTAATTCTAATGAACATCTGATGACTTACACCTACTGTTAAGATTTTGAAAATAGCCTAAGAACTCTCAAATGATCCTGATATTTAGCTTCAGAGTTCCTTGATATTCTATTAGAACCACCATGACTGCTATGTTAACCTGCCTTGGGTATTATTTGCATTTTGTAATGATTCACCTGATGAACTAGACTTAAGTGAGTATGAACTTTTTTAGTAGTGAAGACAAGACTGTCACCTTAGTTTGGGAACACCAGTTCATTTGAACCAATCTCTTCTTTCTCACATGCCTCTATGATTCTGTTAATTCTTAGAAGGTCATTGATTCTTTGACAAACCTCATGATTATTTGATCACGCTATATAAACCCGTCCTAAGCTAATTAGATTCATGTACCATTCTTGTGTAACTTAACTTAAGCTGTGAGGTTTGCTTAAGACATGTTTACGTTTTGATGCTTCATCTGTTGTGCTAAAGAGCTAAAATTAAATTTCACTATACCTGAAATCCCATACTTGATCTGCTTAACAGATTCCTTAATGTAATGACACCCTGTCCATTTTCTGAAATTCAAGTATTGACACTGGTAACTATCGCTGCTGTTTCGTCAGTTATTTTATGATATTTTCGTTGTTGAGTTTACCTTGTTTTATCGAATTCGTTATTATTGTGTAACTGTTGACTTGCCTAGCAAGTGGTGTTAGGCGCTGGCGTGTCTTCGGTGGGAGTTGGGTCGTGACAAATTGGTATCAGAGAACTAGGTTAGTTAGGTCTCACGAGTCATGAGCATGTTTAGTAGAGCCTTAAGGATCAGTATGAAGACGTCTGTACTTATCTTCGAGAGGCTACCGAACTGTTAATAAAACATCACTTTCGCGTATTCTTGTCGTGCTACGAATGGTAAGTGGGAGAATTTTAGTGTGATGAAGCAGCGCGGGAAAGTCTCCGACTCATAAAACTTCTCTTTGGCGCTACTGGGACTGTTGGTTTTTTCGCAAAGAAGAGGACGGATTAATATCAACTTGCTGCCAATGGTTTTGGCAACATTCCGGGGCAACCTCCAAGCCACTTTGGTACCCATGGTCTTCTCGAAAATTCTTAGGCATTATCTGCAAGTTCCCGGGGGTATGATTTCTTCAAGAGTGTTAACCTACTGCTTCAAATCTGGGCCACGGAGCACTTCTTTCAGTGAGGCCACAATTGACTACTTCATGGGCGTTAGAAACATGATTCGAAGTCACAACGAGAGAATGAGGCATTGGGTCTCCCTGCACGGACAGGAAGAGTGGAGAGAGATGCTAACCAACTTAAGCGGAGAATGGATCAATCGGAAGCTGTCATGGCTGTGTGGAAGGGCAATCGTAAGGACTCCCCGGAAGTATTTTATCGAGCTGATAAGACTTGAAGGCATCCAGCCATACTCACCCCTACGAGTTCTCAGGTAGTTCGGGCTGACTCAGGATGTACCTCTCTGGACGAGGATGACACTCTATGAAGACAAATACAATGGGCAGACCCCGATACCAAGGACAAGAAGGCTTCAAGAGGAGTGGAATGATCTAGTCGCAATGCTAATGAGTTAGAATTCGTGGCGCACTCCAGAATATTATGTCTGGATTAATGAAAAAGACGAGTTAGCCCGACCAAAAAGAGAAGGAATAGCTTGGCTGAAGGATGCAGTGGTGGCTTTGCAAATATACCATGAGATCTTGACATACTACCTCGTGACACTACCTCCATGCACCGCCAAGTGGTCCCAGGGTCGATTTATCACATGATGCCACCTGTCGAGGATGATGATCGATTAGTTGATTGTATCTAGATTGTGTTTGAGACAGAGGAACATCTAGAAGAAGAACCCGAGTTCAATAATAATGAAGAAAAATTTGAAGAAGAGCCGGAGGAAGAACCGGAAGAAGAAGAAGGAGAAACGGGGAATGATTCCGGGGATGGTTACTAGAAGTTGGTTGACTTCACCCCTTTTCCCCACTTTGTATCTTTATCCCGAATTTTCTCATTTCTCTAAGGGAAAGTTTGTCAGAGCCCGTGTAATTCTATGAATGTTGGAAACAATGATGTAACCTTTTCTCCCCCTATTACAATCTAAATACTATCAATGAAAATCAAAATCTCCTTCGAATATGAATGTGTCAAATCTAAATTGTTTGTCAAATATTCGCGACTTAGGCCTACCTCCAGCAAAGAGGTCCCTCGAATTTTAGGAAAAACGTGCTTGCCTGAATACGTGAATTAACTACTCTGTGTGCCTATTACTTGTGCAAATACTGAAACTGACTTTGGTTATTTTTCTTTTTCTTTCTTTTCTTTTCTTACTTTATTATTATTCCCCAAAAGAAAGTTGGTTTGTGTTGACCCAAAACTGGCGGAACCACCATACAACTTGAGATCGAAAGGGAAGATGTCTGAGACAGATAACCCGACCGAATACGCAATGATAATAGCTGATAGCTCGGGGGTATCAGGAGAGAACGATGATACGAGGAATGACGAACATGTGGCAAAGATGGCCCAAGAGATGAAACCATTGAGGGAAGAAGTACAACACATTCGAGAATTGGCACATCTGGCCGTGACGATGCTCCCACAACCACCCCGTTTTCCTTCTCTAGATTCAATCCCCGACCACTTTCCTCCCACTACTCGTCATGCAAACAATATCCCGACTTCTATCCTTACCATCCAGATTATACCTCCAATAACCCCTGTAAACCCACCAAACCCTCCCATACACACTCATTACGTACCAAATTACGTTCAAACACCATAAAATCCACTAGTTGCCACCAATAGAGTTCATACCCCTCCTCGTAATGGCGTCACCTTCACCACTATTCAAAACCAACACATACCCACGACACATGCCGCTGCACATGGGCGATTTGTTCCTCCCATATATGCCATTTCAGAACCCACCTCCATAACGCCTGTCATAGTCAGGATGCCTTATGAAGTCGATCAATATGCCAAAATGGGGAGGGAAGCTAAGTGTAGGAGGAGGAATCAGTGTCCAAGCAATTACAAGCATTGAGAAAACAAATGAAGAACTTGAAGGTCGCTCGAGGGAGCAAAAGTCTAGACTATGAAGATCTGTGTATCCACCCTGATGTGGATATGCCGATAGGGTACAAGCCTCTGGAGTTTGATATCTTTGATAGGACAGGTGATCCCCATGCACACTTGAGAGCCTACTGCGATAAGCTAGTTGGAGTACGAAGAAATGAGAAGTTAAGGATGAAGCTATTCATATGGAGTTTGATAGGGGAAGCACTTACTTGGTACACTCTCCAAGATCCCCAAAACTGGAGGGAGTGGTAGGATATGGAAGAAGATTTCATGAATCGCTTCCGGTTCAACATAGAAATTACCCCTGATAGGTTTGCGCTGGTAGACTTGCAGAAAAAACCGTCTGAATCATTCCAAGAATATACACGTCGATGGAGGTCAGAGGCTGTCAGATCACAACCCCCGCTAGATGACAGTGAGTTGACTAACTCTTTCATCACGGTCCAGGGCTCAGGAAGGGATCTACTCTGAGAAAATGATGGGCATGACGGGGCAGAAGTTCCCATAACTTGTCAAAATGGGAGACTTTTTTGATGAAGGTATAAAGTCCTACAAGGTACAATCTATGGCCGCATTGCAAGCAGCTAGCAAAGCAATCCAATTCGGTTCAATAGGCAGCGGAAAGAAGAAAAAGGAAGAGTTATCAGCAATTATTCCCTATTACCAGTCCAATCCACACCATGGAAACACTTCTTACTCTATAAATACCCATTCCCCACACACACCTACTTATGCTCCAATATACAACACACAACCGTACTACAACCCCCAACCTCAATATAACCCACCTCGCGCCCATGCGAATCTAAACCCACCACAACCATACGCTCCAGTTCAAACTACCACTCATCAAAACTTACCCACCTATTCACCCCGACCTTGCCCAACTTTTGAAGAAAGAGGTCTCAAAAACTACACCCCAATTGATGAACTTTTGGCTCAATTGTTTGAAAGACTGAGGTGAGCGATTTTGATATATCCGATAGAAGGAAGGGTTCGTGAGTATCCCTCAAAATAATTTGATGCAACCAAATGGTGCGTCTAATATTCAAATGTACCAGTGCATGATATCGAAGATTGCTTCTAACTGAAAAATGAAATTGAGTCACTGATCAAAAGCGGAGCCATTCAGTGCACTCCATATCCGCCTAATGTAAACCGCAACCCGCTACCAAATCACCAAAATCAAGGAGCTAATATGATCACCCTGGATGAAGAGTATGACTTGAAAGTAACCATCGTCACAATAGGGAACAATGAGGCTGCAAGGGCCCCACCTCGAAGGATCCTAATGATCACAGTACAATTAAAACCTATAGTGATGGTCCAGACTTTAGCAACAATCCACCGCTGCTGTCAAGGATGAATAGGATCGGGAATTCAAGACGGTCCCGTGGACATAGCAATAGAAAGGGAAAGCCAAGATGACGGATTCTGTAGTGGCTAATGGAATGACCAGGTCAAGGGGTGTTATGCACCTGAGGATGTAAACCGAGGGAATTCAGGAAGGGAATAGATTTAGAGAAGCAATATAACAGATTCGGAGGCTGCAAAATTCTGGAAGAGGATGTCAACCAAAGAATACTCTGTGGAGGAACAATTGAAGAAAACCCAGGTGCAAATATATTACACCCCCGCAATATTACGATGATGTTACTCCTGCAATATTATATTAAGATGATGTTACGCCTTGCAGTATTACATTACGATGATGTTACGCTTCGCAGTATTAAGTTACGACGATGTTGCACAATGTAGTATTGTACGTTGAATTTGTCGTAAGGTAATTGACATCAGTCCAAGGAAAATATTATTTGAAGATTATAAGTAATAAGTAAATTCGTGAAGGTGAGAGGGGAAGCAAGTCGATGAAAGTGAAATTCGTTGAATTTGGCATTTTGGGATAAAATACGGCCCGAGCTAAAATACCCGGTATTTATGGACTAGTACCATACAAGGTACCACATGGCCATGATAGTAAGGTATGTGAAAAGTGAGTAATATTTTAAGTAAGTTGAAACAATTCTTAATTATATGGATAATGGTTAATTACCGGGTAACGAGACATTACCTAATTAACTAATAAGTGGATAAAATTAATAATTATCCCCAAAAGAAACGTGGCAGCTAGCCACATTACAAGCAAATGACTAAGGGTCAAATATCTCTAGTTGTCTAACTAAGACTTAGCCACTTTTATAATAACTTTTGACAAGGCTACCTTTCCATGTCTTGAATATAAAAGACAAAAATTAAAACATTAGTCATTCCTACAATTAGCACTTAGGATTGAGTAAATGGTTAAGAAATTCTCCATAAACAGAACATACAATTCATGCAAAATTCTTCACTTCAAAACTAGATAGGTAGATGTCTATAGGTACAAAGGCTTGTAAATTATGCCTGAAGCCACCTATTCTTTCAGAAAATTTCGTGGCAATTGTTATGTATTATTCATAAGAGTATAACAATCTATAGAGACATCAAAAAGGTTATACACCAGTAGGATCTTTAGTATGCATTGTATTTAGGAATTTTGGACAAAAGTTTTGCAATTAAATTCTCCTACAAGGTCCCAGCGAGAATTTTAAGAATCGTAGCAATGTAAAATTTTGCGGATCTAAAGGAGTACGGTGCAACCTTTTCCAAGAACGTTATGCGGATTTTTCCCTACTCGAGGTATGTTAAGGCTATCCCTTCTTTCTTTTGGCATGATCTATACGACACAAACGAAACGAGCAAATGCACAAATTCCATAAATGACTCTATTCATAAAAGTATTAGAGATATCTATGTTCTTGAATTTCTGTGTGTCATAATATTCTATCATCTGTTCATGGGTATCAGAAAAATATAAAAGTTGAAAAGAGTTTACTTTATGATATTACTCAAAGGCAAAATGGTCTTATGACGTTCCGAAATAATTTATTAACGTACTTTTCATGCATTGCTTTCATGTACATTAACCCATGACCGGATGGCTTTATATATACGTATATATGTATGTATATATATGTATTTGGGATATGGGAAAGGTTATGGCGTTATATATGCACCACCACCTGATCAACTGGTATACGTTGATGGTTTTGGCCACAGTGGCCGAGATGATATGATGGGATGCCCTTAGAGGCTGATGATGTTATGAAACATGTACCTATGCACGACATGACATTCATACGCATATGCATGACACTATAATTATTTCATGCTTTACAAAGTTATCCAGACTTACAGGTGGAGTCATTTACTCTATATTTCCTCCATGTCTGCTATGTAGTTATTTATGTGCCTTATATACTCGGTACATTATTTGTACTGACGTTGCTTTTGCCTAGGGATGCTGCATTTCATGCCCGCAGGTCCTGATAGACAGGTTGAGAGCCCTCCAAGTAGGCTATCGGCTCAGCGAAAGATGTTGATGCGCTCCATTTGCTTCAGAGTTGCTTGTTTGGTTAGTATAATTTAGATGTGTATGTTTGGTATGGCGGGACTCTGTCCCGACCATTACGAAAATTATGTATTCTTAGAGGCTTGTAGACAGATGTCATGTACGTAAAAAAATTGTATGGCTTTATCGGCATATGTTCATTACACGAGTGGTTATTTTGGTGTTATAGGCCCGTACTTCATATGTATAAGTTTGTATTCCCTCATGCTTTACTCCGATTCATTTACCTATAATGGAATAATATGAATGTTATGTTATGTTGGTACTCGGTTGTGTAAAGTACCGGGTTCCCGTCGCGGCCATCGGTTCGGGTCGTGACAAAAGTGGTATCAGAGCAGTTCTGTCCTAGGGAGTCTACAAGTCGTGTCTAGTAGAGTCTTGTTTATGGGTGTGTCGTGCACCACACTTATAAGTAGGAGGCTACAGGGCCTTTAGGACTGTCACTCTTTCTTTTTACTCAAGATCGTGTGGTAGAGCTCAATTATAAGAACTCAATTTCCTAAACACGATCATATTCATAATACGGCGATGCCTACATTTAGAAAGATGGTTGGTAAGGGATTGAATGCGGTTGTGAAAGAGCTGAGTCAGAAGAACTCGGTGAGCTTCTGGAAGAGGAGCCTTAAGGCAACAAAGAGTTGACCTACCTTCAACAGTAACAGAGGTATGTATAATTGGCCACACCGATCTAAGTTATGCTCTATGGGAGCGAACAAATATGGTTTAAGATAAGGACATAATATCACGATCCGGCTGGGGTTAGAGTAACCCAAAATCTTAGATGAATTGTTTGCGTTAGTTGACATTGCCGAAGGATATTGGAAATGTGCTAATAGATCTCCTTGTGAGACACCCAGATGGTGCGCTCTAGAATATTACAATTAGATGTGAATACTAGCATGAGCAAAAGAAAATTCAGAAGATAGGCACTAAAAGCTTGGAAGGGATAAATATTACCTTAGTGTGACTCTCGTCTCTATTAGAGCAAGGACGTTAAGAAACCCGAAGAGCTGATGAATGAAGCAAGGGGAGCTAAAAGCAAAAGAATGTGAGGATAGGCAAAAATATTAGCAGAGTAATGAGAAGGGAGATAAGGAAGAATTATGAGTAAGATGTGATACATAGATGACAACGGTGGTGAAATAAAATGAAACGACAGTATTACATAGTCGATAATCGAGGGAAGGAAAAAAATGAGAGGTTCCAGGCCTGGAGACAACAAAAGAGTATAGGCCATAAAGTTGTACCCTCATCTCGAGAAATAAGTTCGTGACTCCAACGCGACTGTCAGAAGGAAAAGTTAGACCTTAAAGTAATAGAAATCAGTATGCGCTGGTGAACAAGGTAAGCTAAACATGAATTGGGAACTGAGTAATTTGATAATGGTCGACATCATTGGAATTTTAGAGATTGCGTTCCAGCAATAATAGAATGGACAACAGAAGAAGATTCATGAGAAATTCAGAGAATGGTCATTAAGGAAGACGCTTCCCTAAAGCAAGCAATGTGAGCAAAGTTAAGCTCAAGGGACTGTATGATCCAGTTACACTAAGTGACACCATCGCAAGTAAGGAATTTTGTTATTCTTGGTATAGAAGGATTACCGCAAGGCGAGTAAGGGTCATCGATGGTATAAAAGGACGCCGAAGATGAAGAGGTAAAACATCTATAGGTAGGTCGTCGTAGCTCGAACTCTCAGTACTCCCCCTAATGGGGGGGGGGGGGGAATATGGTGTGACGTGGCCGTTAAATAAGAATTAAGTGATTCTAGTAATTATGGAATGGTAAAGGAAGAATGCGAAAAAAATGAGATTGCACTTATTCAAAGCCTACAGATATACTACGATTCCAAAACATTATGCAAATACAACATCAAGGAAAGGAAGTAAGGGTCCCTGCCCGAGATGTTATTAATAGAGAAGGAGCCAGTGCGAGATGTAAGTTAAGACAAAGGGAATAACCCAAGAAAGATTACAAGAAACATCAATATGAGATCGGGCCAATGAGTAGTTAGTAATTAGTTCGGGAAGAGCCTAGTTATGGCTAAACAGGAGATTAAAGACGAGTCAGCAGATCGTGCCGGATAAACATAGTAAAACCCAATATAGTGAATTCAGCTTCGCAGTTATGACATCGTGATCATTGAGAAATATTTAGATAGGATTTGGGGTAGTTAAAGGTACCATACGAGTGTTACGGAGATAAAAGAAAGTGCCACTGGGAAGTTAGTTAAAATATCATATTCAGAAGCAACCCTACAAGCACAAGGGGTAGAAGTAAGTAACTACGGATAATTATAGGCAAGGAAGGACATCAAAAGGTCCGTTGAGTATACAATGTAATGAGCTCACGGCATTACAAGAGTCAGAGGATCCTCCCTAAATACTACAATGAAAGACTAGTTAAGGAAGTAAGGAAGAAGGCTTCAACCTAAGCTCAGTAACCTAAGGAGGAAATGGATGTGTAACAACAATCTCACTACAAAAATTGTATGCACTCCAAAAGGAAGTGGCACCTACCATGGCTAATGAGCGGGGAGTAAAACCAAAAGTAATATTTGAGACCATATGAGTTGCACAAAAAATTTCGGCACGCGTGAGAACTCAGATAAGCTAAGTATGCACGCAACAAGGGGGAAAAAACCAGGAAAAGCAATTTCTTACAATTGAAGACAGTTGAAACAGAACGAAAGGAATTATTTGATTAATGATCAGCCGTAAAAGACTCTGGTATGAGTTAAAAGAAGGAATTGGGTCCAGGTCATAGACAAAGGATTGAATAATTACAAGATTGTATCATGGTTTTCCATAGCATATATGAAAGGTTATAGTAATAACTAAATTCCATAAGCCGCATATCAGAAGATAGCTTAAGCCTACATAAAGGCTGATCAGAAGGAAGAGAAAACTAAAGAGCTACATCAACTAAGTAAATTAGGAGTCTGCTTATTGGACCCAGAAAGTTACAAACATCTTGAATGAGAACATTGTAAAATCACTCATAATATCAGAGGTACAAGAGAAATAGTACAGTAGCCATATTCTATAACGGCTCTACGATAAAGCAAGTTAGAAGAATACCAGTATGGAGCTACCACGAGATTGTGTATGCACCAGAGGTGAAAATATTATAAGAGAGCTTCAAGTTGTGGATGTGATTATACCTATGTGGAAGGGAGGTCATGAAAGAGATAAAAGATATTATGTGAGACTTTAAGATAAGTAAGGTAAAGCGGGACAACGTACGAGATATTCAAATGCAGAAGGTTGTGAATAGTCCTTACTTCGGATAGAAGGTTAGAAGTGCGGGGATTCAATATCTAGGAATAATAGCGGCATCGTCAGCAGCGTATCCTTCAGCCTATGGTCTAGGTATCGAGAAGCCTGATTATGAGAGTAAAGAAGACCTAGAGACGATGTGATGTCTCGCTTGATATTCCAGAAGAACATAAGGTTGTGAATAGTCCTTACTTCGGATTTTCTTAGATTCCTTAGAATCCTCTCAACTCAAGACCAGGTCGTCTGGCTAAAATCAAGGCAAAAAGAAATGCATGAGGCCTAAAACCGCAGGGATTCTTTTTATATACAGATTCCTTAGATTCATAGTATAGCCCCAGGTCTCATTAGGCTGGCCCGTAGGCTCTTACGCGCTCGGTCGATGCGACCTTTTAGTATAAGCCGGCGACAATGGCTCTTATGCTTTTTCTCTTAGGTAGATTTAGCTAACTATTTTGGGTTCAGTCTCCGAATTGGGTTTCGACTCGATCTCATTCGACCCTCGTGTTTTGAATTTAGAGCTAGCCCTTAGGCTCTTATGCGCTGTTCGGTACGACCTTTTATGCGGGCTGGCGACAATGGCTCTTACGCCTTGGGTCGATTCGACCTTTTACGTGGGCTGGCGACAATGGCTCTTACGCCTTGGGTCGATGCGATCTTTTATGTGGGCTGGCGATAATGGCTCTTACGCCTTGGGTCGATGCGACCTTTTATGTAGGCTTTATTTTTCCCTCGATAAGGATTTTTTGAAAGTGTTTGCCTAACTCTTCGACGGTTTAATAAAAAACCTCGATTGCGAGTCATTATATGGCGATGATCGAGCACCTCGGGAGGTTTGGCTCGGAGGCTAAGTATCTCGAAGCCGGTGTTTAGGAGCTGACATGGTCGAAGCTCTTTTGCCTATGTCGAGGGTAGCCTGTTTAACCGGTTCCTTTTGAAGTAGATTAGAAGTAATTGAAGGCCTGTGATTGTATAGCGACGGTCGGGCGTCCCCGAGTTGCGTTAGTTTGGCTGTTACAGCCTTGTGACCGTAGTCATTTGTGTTTGGCCAGAGCCATTTAGTCCCGAGTGAATTAGTTTCTGCATCTATATCGAGGGTATGCCTTTTAGGGGTCATACAAGTTCGATATATAGCCTTAAATTTGAGATCGAGTTTATGCCTTTAGTAAGGTCTTACAAGTTTTACATGCCTTTGAGGTCTTACAGTTTTGGATACTTGGTACAAGTACGGTTCATGCCTTGCTCGAGGTCTTACAAATATTGCCACTTGGTACAAGTGTGGCTAATGCCTTGCTTGAGGTCATACAGATATTGTTGTTGCCCTATACAGGTCTTACGAGACCGGGGCTACCCATTTGGGGTCTTATGGCCTCGAATTTTTGATAAGTCGATGGAAATGGCGATTTACGGCAGTCCCCGAGTTGTCGAGGATTTCTCAGCTCGGGAGCCATTGCGATGGAGATGGCGATTGATGGCAGTCCTCGATTTATCGAGGATTTCTCGGCTCGGGAGCCATTACTTGAAAACTTGGTATTGCCTCATTGAGGGCTTACGATTCCAGAGTTTCCATCCCGGGGGTCATGTGGACTTTGAGTTTTCGATGCGAGTCCCCGAGTGTTCGGGACATTTTTGGCTCTAGAGCTATTTTGTGATCTCATTGTTGCCTCATTGAGGGCTTATGAGTTAGGAGCTCCGACCTGGGGGTCGCATTGTTTTGAGTTGTAGACGCCAGTCCCCGAGTATTCGGGACATTTTTGATAGAGGAGCCATTTTTGCAAAAATGCCGAGTCTCTTCTTATGCGTGAAATGCTTTCATGGAAAGTATTTTTTGATTACTTGGTACAAGTATACATATTTTTTCTGGCAGGGGCCTGGTTATTCTATACGGACACGGTTCGTTCAACCGTTTGGCCGGGTACATCATTTTCCTATTTAGACCTCATTCGACGTATCTTGGCTTCTCCGAGTAGGTGACCTTCCGGGGGGTGGGGGGGGGGGAGGGGTGCCCCCCAGTATTCGAGGTTGATTGCAAAAGAAGCCTTGAATACATTGTTGAGTCTTCCTTAGGTAGCATATGGATGTTTCCTCGTTAAAAACCTTGCCGGTAAAACCCTTCTTGGGATAAAAACACGGTCGAAGGAAAAGAGTGCAACGCCTGCTTTTGAAACCTAAGGCCTTCGAGTTGGAGAGTTCTTTGGCCGTTTCGATCGAATACCTGCACTCAGGTTAGCATAGAGTAAAATTGAAAGAAAAGGGAGACGGTCATACCTTAGTGTAGAATGTGTCGGCGATGTTTCGAGCCCTGATACGTTTCAGTCACTTGTGATGAGGATGCGGTATGGTCTTCTGCTTTGTTTAGTCGGGCTCAACCGAAGACGTAGCTTGCTATCACTATTTTACTGTTTGATAATCCTTTGGTTCCTTCGAAGGTTGGAGGCGCTGGTATCGGTGTTACATCGTGTACTGCAAACATTTCCCTTGCCACATGTTGTTCCCCGTAGACAGTTTTAATCCCCTCTTTTGTCGGGAATTTCATCATTTGATGGAGGGTGGATGGTACCGCTCTCATGTAGTGTATCCATGGCCTTTCGAGCAAGGCGTTATACCTTATGTCTCCTTCGATGACATGGAATTTGGCATTTTGGGTTGTGCCGGCATCGTTGACTGGGAGGGTGATTTCCCCTTTTGTTGTTTCGCTCGCCATGTTGAATCCGTTGAGGACTCGTGTGGCGGGCACAACTTGGTCGAGCAACCCAAGCTGCTCTACCACTCTCCACCTGATAATGTTGGCCGAGCTACCTGGATCCACGAGTACACATTTAATTTGAAATGTATTTACAAGGAAAAAGATTACCAATGCGTCGTTGTAAGGTTGAGACAAGGTATCGATGTGCTCAACACTGAATGTGAGGGCATCCTCGGGTATGTAACCCCGAGTTCATTTTTCTCTGGTAATGGATATTTTTGTTCTTCTGAACGTGGGTTCCTGTGGTTCGTCGATGCCTCCCAGGATCATGTAGATAACATGTTGTAGCTCATTTGCCTCGCTCTTCTTTTTCGCCACTCTTTCCCGGAACTGGTTTTTAGCCCGATCGCTGAGGAATTCTCAGAGGTGACCTTTGCTTAGTAGTCGGGCTACTTCTTCCCGGAGCTGATGGCAGTCTTCGGTTCTGTGGCCGTGCGTGTTGTGAAATTCGCATAAGTTATGGTTCCTCCGCGAAGGATTTAATTGTACAGGCCTTGGCCACCTGGTATCTCTGATTTTACTGATGGCGAACACGATGTCTGATACATCGACGTTGAAGTTGTATTCCGACAGACGGGGTGCTTCTATCAGCCCTGTGTACCTATCGAACCCGGCTCTGTGGATGAGTCCCCGAGGATTCTGCCCTCGATCCATCCTTCGATCATTGTAAGGTATGTTGCACCTCGGGGTGTTTCTCCTGTCTCCGATGTATGGCTGTCACCTTTCTTTGTTTGGCTTTGGCTCCTTCGCCAGAAGACTGCTTAGGTATACCAAGCCCGAGGGGGCTCCTAGTTGGTCGTCCTCGACCCTGATTTTTGACTGATATCGGTTATGAATATCCGACCAGGTCACCACGGTATATTCAATCAGATTCTGCTTCAGCTGTTTCGAAGCTACCGAGCTTCGTTCATTCAGACCTTGAGTGAAGGCCTGCACCGCCCAGTCGTCGGAGACTGGTGGTAGTTCCATCCGTTCCATTTGAAAGCGGGATACGAACTCTCGCAACATTTCATTCTCCCTCTGCTTGATCTTTAAGACGTCGGATTTCCTTGTAGCTACTGTGATGACGCCGGCATGTGCCTTAATGAAAGAATCTGCCAGCATGATAAATGAATCTATTTAGTTTGGGTGCAGGTTCTGATACCACATCATTGTCCCTTTAGAAAGCGTTTCCCTGAACTTCTTCAGCAGGACTGACTCGATCTCATCGTCCCTCAGGTCGTTGCCTTTTACCGCACAGGTGTAAGAAGTAACGTGCTCATTGGGATTCGAGGTTCCGTTGTACTTCGGGAGGTTTGGCATTCTGAACTTCTTTGGAATGGGTTTCGGAGCCGCTTCCTGTAGGAACGATTTCTATTTGAACTTCTTTGAATCCACCCCTTTTAAGATAGGGGGTGCGCCCGGAATTCGGTCGACCCTGGAGTTGTATGTTTTGACCTTTTTGTCCTTGGCCTCTATCTTCTTCTCGCCCGATTCGATCCCCCTCGTGAGGTCCTCGAGCATCTTTACGATGGCGGGGTCGGCTGCCGACCCGTTGTTGCTTGACCTCTCTGGTACCTGCTCGGCTGGGGGATCTGTCCCCGGTGCTACCGTGCTAGGAGTTCTCTGGTGACTTTGCAGCTGAGCAATAGCCAGCTGTTGTGCCTGAAACATTTCAAAAATGACGTGAAGGGTAACCTCTCGTTCTTCCCTAGCTGGGGTTTTCTGAGCTTCTTGTTGGTTGCCTTGGTGTATGCTCCTGTTGGTGTGGGAGCTTATTTTGACGTGTTGAGCGTCACGTGAAACCGCGTCCACGGGAATTGGTTCCCGTGCGTTCTCAGGGTTTCGTGGTGGTACACCAACACCTGGGACGTCAACACCATTTTCTCCGTGGTTCTCAAGATTGTTGTTTACTGAGTCAGACATTTTGACCTGAAATCAAAGATCTTGGGCAAGAAAAAGTGTAAAAGATAACTTGCGTTGTGTGGCGAGACTAGCAAGAAAATAATCACTATTATTTTTAGCCCTACAGTGGGTGCCAAACTGTTTACCATAAAATGGTAATAACAGTTAAATTTGATTATGAGATTTTGAAAATACGTGATCTATTTTTATGCTAGTCGTTAAGCAGCTGATGCTATGTGAAAGACTTAGAAGCGAGATAAGAGCTTAAAAACGAGATGTTGATCGAACTGAATATCTGCCAATCGGGGCCTCGAGCTCACCTATTCGGGTGCCTCGGGGTCGAGTCAAGTGCTCGACTGGGAGCTATCGAGGGTAATCGATTGGCGACTAACAGTTGGAATAAAATCAATGACGGCTCTTTAAGGCCAATAATAAGCAATAAATGATGAAACAATAAATAGAACACAATGAATGTAAGCAATAAATGAAATAATGAACTTGAGGGAATATGTTAGAAGGCAGAGAGAATGTTCTTGTATATTTTAGTATGGAGCAACAGATCTCCCACAAAATGACACGGATCCCCTTTATATATGGGAGGAATCCCAACATAGTAAAAAATGCAGTAATTAAAAAGATATGGGGCAGGTATAGCCACTTACTGCCTTGATTTGCTTCCAGACTAGGGCACTAGGCTTTGTTAGCTCTAGTCACATGCCTTGGGAACTCCCCACATTCACGGTAACCGTCAGTCTATATAGCCCCGAGGCCGAGCGTCGACGACCCTCGAGGGAGGAAACTCGGCCGTAGTCTCGATCCTTAGAGACATGTTTTTGAGGTGTCGTGATGACGGGAAATTGGACCCTCCAATTTTACCGTATACAAGTAATTACATACATTAAAAGAAAGCTGAGAAGGAACGAAAGGAATGATTCGATTAATGATCCAGAGTTAGTTATGTTATGAACGCACTTAATAGTTTGGAGTTTTATACGTGCAGCATATACGTTTACAATCATACAGCCGTAGAAGATTTCGGTATAAGTTAAAAGAAGGAATTGAGCCTAGGTCATAGACAAAGGATTGAATTGTTAAAAGATTGTATCATGGATATTTCATAGCGCCCACGAAAGGCTAAACGTAATAACTAATACCATGACCCGCAGATCGGAACCTACATAAAGGCTGATCAGAAGGATGAGGAAACTAAAGAATTACATCAACCAAGTAAATGAGTCGTCTGATTATTGGACCAAGAAAATTATTGACCTCGTGATTGAGAACATCGCAGGATCGCTCTTAAATATTAAAGGTACAAGAGAGATAGTACAACAACCATATTCTATAATGGCTCTACGACAAAGCCAGTTAGAAAAGTACCAGCCTCATAAGAAGTTAGTATGAAGCTCCCATCGGATTATGCATGCACCAGAGGTGCAAGTATCATAATAGAGCTTCAACTTGTGGATATGAAATATACCTATATGGAAGGGAGGTCATAAAAGAGATAGAAGATCTGATGCAATATATTAAGATAAGTAAGGTAAAGGTGAACAATGTACGAGATACTCAAATGCAGAAGGTTGTGAATAGTCCATACTTTTGGATAGAAGGCTAGAAGTACAGGGATTCAGTATCCAGGAATGATAGCGGCGTCGTGAGTGGCATATTTTCCAGCCTATGGTTTCTAGTTATCAAGAGGTCTAGCTAAGAGAGTAAAGAAGAGTTAGAGACGTTGTGATGTCTCGCTTGATGTTCCAGAATAACATAAGGAAATCTATGGTGCAAGTAAGTTGAAGGGAGGTTGCGAGTAGTATGAATGGATATGTTTAGGCCGCAAGCTGAAGCATGGTAGAGCGACAAGGTTTTAGGAAAACATGAGTAAGGATAAGGAAAGGCAAGTGAGAAGGTGATGAGAATAGATAAGTCCTCGGGATTAAGCCCATAAAAATAAGAGAGCAAATGGCTTCTCTAAGTTATAGAAAGCTCAGCATAGACTGAATGAACTCAAAGGAGTCTAAGACTAGTAGCATTTAGAAGAGATGGAATGTTGCCCTGGTAGTAGAATAACGGTGTAATTGTGATAGATAAAGGATGGAATTTGAGCATTCGATTGAGTAATGATTTGAAGAGGATTTCATGAATTATATGGGATTAAAGTTCCCACGTAAGGTGAATCACATTGGGATGCTATGAAATACGATTATGGAAGTATAGTATCGCCCCCAGGTGGATCATTCTAATCATTTCAGATGTTCCCTGATGAGACGTGGGCCCTAGCGGCAGTATTACATAGAAGGTCAAGTTATAAAGTATGAGATGAGATTAGGTTGTCCTTCTTAAGATGAATAAGTAATGAGGAAGCATTAAAGGACTTAGATTAATACATATAGAATAAGCAACGAAAGTAACCTGGAGATTGGTAGCAGACCTAAGTAACGGTAAATCGAAGTAAGAGTTATGATATAGTATGACCTACCTAGATGCAGTAAATTCATACGGATGAGAACTAGGTCTATGAAATAAGATATAGCAGTAGTCGTTAGTTTAACAAAGTACAGGGCGAAGAACTTCAGTATACCCAAAGATGCCTAGAGGAACATCTTATCAATCTCTTTATATGTACACAAAGTGAGGCATAGAGATTGGCTAAAATGTGGAGGAAAAGGTGAGAAGAGTCGCATAGGCACACTTACAAGGCCAGAGTCGTACATGCTGCATAATGGAAGGTAGCAATAGTTACAAGATTGGAAGGATTCTGACCACAAGTCGTGGTGTGAGAAAGAGGCCTAGAGGGGGGAATGCCCTGATCTTTGGATTTATTCATAGAACAGATGCCTAGATGGCAAAAAAAGTACTATAGTATTTAGAAGACATAGGATATGAAAATGATAAGTGCATCAATCAACATTCGAGGACGAATGTACTAAAGGGGAGAATGATGTTACACCCCATGTTTTTATACGTGAAAGTATGCATTAGTGAATTGATAAAAGCTAGGGAATGAGATGTTACATCCCGCATTTTCGGACGTTAAAGTTTCGTTGTAAGTTAATCGACGCAAGCTCGGGAATGAGATTATTTTGAGGTTACAAATATTATGCTATTTCAAACAAGTAATAAGTAAATTCGTGAAGGTGAGAGAGTAAGCAAATCGAAGAAAATGAGTTTCGTCGAAAGTTGTCATTTTGAGATAAAATACGGTCCGAGCTATAATACCTGGTATATATGGACTAGTTCCATACAAGGTACCACATGACCATGATACTAAGGTGCATAAGGTGTGTTAAAAAGGATTAGTAATTTAAGTAATTTGAGATAATTCTTAACTATGTGGGTAATTGGTTAATTATTGGATTAGTGGGAGATTAATAAGTTGATTAAGAAGTTGGTGGATGATTAATTAAGGTCTTTGGATAAGACTAAGGAAGCCAACGTGGCAGCAAACCTTGTCCAAATTAATGACTCATAATTCTTATGATAAGGTGTCAAATTTAGTGGCTAACGTAAGCCTTATAAGTGGGGCCCACACCACTATAAAAAGAAAGCTTTCTAATATATTTCATTCATTTTAAGAAAGAATGTCATATGGATTTGCTTTGGCAAAGTAAATTGCTTCAACAAAATTCAAGCAAAGATTTCTTAGCATCTTAGCAACGTGGGATTTTACAATTTTAAGGAAGTACAATGCAATCTATCTCAAGAACATCAAATGAATTTTTCCCTACTTCGATCCGTTGTTATGTGATTTGCCGCAATTGACGTGTGTTAGAGGGATTGTCAAGAGAATCGGCTAAGGTATGTTAAGGCTATCCCTTCTTTCTTTTTGGCATGATCCATATGATACAAACAAAACGAGTAAATGCATAATTTTCATAAATGACTCTATTCATAGATGTACTAGAAGTGCCTATGCTCTTGATTCTCCATATTTCCTATTATTTTATCATCTACTCATGGGTCTCAGAAAATTCGTAAGTTGATAAAGTTTACTTCATGATATTAATCAAAGGCATAATGGTCTTATGACATTCTGAAAGATTTTATTGATGTAGTTCTCATGCATTCCATTCATTTATACATACATTGACCTATGACCAGATGGCATTATATATGCGTATGTGTGTGTGTGTGTGTGTATATATATATATATATATATATATATATATGTGTGTGTGTGTGTGTGTGTGTGTGTGTGTGTGTGTGTTGTGTGTGTGTGTGTGTGTGTG
>NW_017674603.1:89035-91319 GCF_001879085.1 Nicotiana attenuata
AAAACGCATCTCGAATCACGTCGCACCAGTGCACCCGTGATTGTTAACACATTTCGACTTCGTTGAGATTTGGATTTGGGTCACATAAATGTAGCACCCGAATTTAGGAAGAATATATTAAATACGCGCCTACAGCAACTACGCGTTATCATCTTTGGGGAAAACCGTGAAATTCGCTAAACGGTTCACCCGAATTCTAAGAATTAATAAAATATTTATTGAGGGCCTCGTAATTTGTGTATTTTGCTTGGCGAGGCTCATCTCATTTATTATTTAAAGGCAAACCTAAAAATAACTATGGTTCTTTATTTTACTTGTCTCTAGTAATGGAGGGAAAAGTCTTACTTAATTCATTATTAGACTAAATGGTAATTATGCATCACAGTCCAGCCATTGGGCTCTAAGATAAGCCCAACGAGGGGAAAATACACTCAGGTCTGCACGATTTCAACTGGTCCATCAAACGCCTTGGTCCAGGCCCAAACGAGAATGGAGTCAAAACTGGGCCTGGGCCTATGCCAAACCAATCAGCACCTCAAATCAACAAATGTAAATCTGCTGAGTTACTCCAGGTTATTTTAATGTATTCAATGACTTATACAAGGAAGAACAAAGTATACTTACTTATTTGCCTACTGGTGCGTTCCTATGTGTCACTAACGGTGAAAATCACACCAGAGGAAGCATCATATTGCGTGTTACATGCAAAGAATGTGACTGATACACTAGAGTGGCCATCAATTACAATAGACTGTTAGAGTTATGTAAGCTCAGCATGAGTAGTGCAAATACCCTGGCTTAATATTAACAGGCCTATTCGAATTAATACAACGGGGCTGCAGTTTTACAATAAAACATGCTCATATTCAGGACCTCTAGTTCTAACCTTTATATGCAGTATTCAGATATTGAGAACATGAACTACAATCAATTCCAAATGTCTCAACAGTATCGAAAACAGTCTGATCCAGTCTTAATTATACAGTCCAGATTTGTACACATACAAATCGATTCTAAACTATGCTGTACAATTAAATTTAACGCCTATTTAACTACCAACACCCCACAGTCCAGGCATCATATTTCAGGATCAAATAGGTGAGTAATTGTATTCCATTTCAAGCTCAAAGTTACAGCAGAGTAGATTCAAGCGTGTACCTTGAAGTCAGTGATCAATAAGAAGAAGAAAGATCAGCAGCAGTAACAATTCTCAAAAGCAACCCAGGAATAAGTTCAAAATTCAGTAATAAATCAGTTGACACAGTAAATTCAGGAACAGATTTGAAACTCCAGCGATAGATCAAACACATCAACAATTTCTATCACTGAAGCAACCCAAAACCAGCTCGAATACCAGGAAATGAACACAGGAAAGCAAAACACTCAAACTAAGATCACAGTTGACTCGAATCTCCCGAATCCACTGCCTAGATGACTCAAACTATCTTTAATCCTCAAATATTGAACAAAACACAAGGAAATTCAAGTAGCTTTCATCCTATATGAGCTAGAGAATTGAATTCAATGATCGAATCTGAAAATGACCTAAGTAACACTAATATAACAGTAATTTTTTTGGGATTTTTCTATTAGATTTCTATTGTTTTTTTGGATTTTTGAAGGTTTGCATTTCAAATCAGGTCTGAAATTGGAGAGGAAATTTTTGGGGAGGATTTTGGAGCTGAAAAACTTGTTGTACAAGGCAAATGAATGCCTATTTATAGGTGAACTTAGGGTCCAATTTCAGATTTTCCCTTTACCCATTAGTCCCTATTCTAATTCTATTTTACCCTTTATTTTCTGACTTGTTACACAAGTAACTATCCTAAGTTTTACTGAAATCTGCACTATAGTCCATCCTAGAAGGTTCTATACCCATTACAATTCCTATTCTACCCTTACCTTGGTTCCTTTAATTTACATAATGGATTTACTTAGAGCGGCCAAAAAAGCGTGCACTAGTAGTGGTGGTAGTAAGAAAACTTCCAAAAGATCGAGAGGTGGTGTTGGTTCTTCAAGTAGCTTTACACATATTTCTGAAAGTTCACCTGAAAATTTAAATGTAAATTATGAGCGAATGCAAGAAAATTTTTGTATAGACGATGATTTAGATGATATTTTAGATGATATTCAATCACCCGATAATCTTGAAACACCACCACCTACACCTGGTAATGCTAGTCAAACTCAAAATGTTAGGGGTGGAACAAGTAGGCCTCCTCTCCCTATTAAGAAGAATCGACGATTAAGAAGCAAGTGTTGGATGGTTTTTGAAGGACTAGAA
>NW_017674604.1:0-86815 GCF_001879085.1 Nicotiana attenuata
AAGGTTATTGAACCAAAAGACATGTTTACCTCACAATCCAACGTCTGATGGCACGTGTTTAGGACAAGAGTGGCTGGATCATTTCTTGAGGAGTGTTGTGGATTTGCTAAATAACGAAACACTGGCTGTCAAAGGAATTTTACTTACTGCAAGAGCCCACATCAAAAAAGCTCCAAAAGTGACCAAGGTCGGAAATCTGAAAGTGTTATTTAAAAGAAGTACACAACGAAATACCTTGGCTTCATGAGGGAGGATGCAGACCCTGACATGGGAAAAAGTTTGAAAACGGAGGAGGAGGTCCGTCCCTGGGCTAGCACAGGACCTGCAACCCAGTACTAGCCCCGGACTAGTGAACTCTTGGAGCTCAAGATCTTGAGACGGAGTTTGAACTTTCAAGACACGGGGGTTGGAGAAACTTTGTATGTAGGCAGTAGAACCCGCACTGACACAATGAACAACAACCCCTCTTTCCCAGGCTGTTAGTAGCCGATCAATGGCGGAAGCGGGGTACCCAATCAATGTGGGAATATGATGTCGAGGATTATCTCAATGTGGGCGGGTACCGACATGCACAGAAACATACAAATGGTTGACACAATACTTAAAGCAAGCATCAAAAGCTCTATTACAAAATGCGGAATCCACCATCACTAATAAGCCCGGTGCGCGGGGCGTCACTAAACCTATTGTTATGGCCTTCTTCAGATGCCACCACACCTCTAGCTTCATTATTGGAAGACCACGGCCTTCAACCATTTGAGACTACATCAACCGCTATCAAGAATGTTAGTGTTTCCGCACGAGCTTATCCAAAGTGCCCTAACATGCATACCCCCATTCATCAAGATATCAACTTCTAGAATTGTGTTAGAGCTAGCAATCTCAATTTTCTTGGAATACCGCCGTCTCTTTGGACATTGAATCACACTTTTAACTAGATCCTTTGCATCTTTGAACAGGTTGGCCAGTAAACCACACACTCAAAAACTTTTAGCAGTCCCCCCTCGCACCCTCCGAGAATGCAAGCCTCTAGGAATGCTTGAATCTGCTCTCCTCAGGTACACACTCCGGTACTCCCGGTTGGTTTAGAATCTCTTTCAACAAGTATGCTCGTCCCAATGAGTCCCGACTATCCTTTTGAGGTTCTTTCCTTTGGTTAGAGGAGTCACACGGCCGATGAATGCCAGCACAAGGAATTAGCATGTCCGCACCAGTGGCCATATCACTCATTCTGACACTAGTAGTTTGCTCATCGGGGATGTATCATTGAATCTCTAGGGCCATCACACTGGCCACCTTGCCTTTCCTCAAGCGGGAACCATGATCTGCCGACTATGGTTTTTCGCTACCTTTCCGGTCACAAATCTCCACATATTCCAACTTGATAATAATAAGACCCCATCGCATCAGTCTAGCTTTGGAGTCTTCTTTTCATCAAATATCTAAGCTGTCTGAATCCGTGGCACTTGATTTGCTGCCCATAAGATATGGCCGAAATTTTCCATTGCGAACACAATAGCCAACAATTCTTTCTCAGTCACCGTGTAGTTCCTTTGAAACTTCATTCGTTGTCTTGCTCGCATAGTACACCGGATGAAACATTTTGTTCACTCTTTGAACCCAAAACTGCCCCAACCGCAACATCACTCGCGTCGCCACTGAGCTCGTAAAGGCAAGCTCCAATTGGGTGCCGTAATGATTGGAGTGGTGGTCAACTTATTGCTTGAGAAGTTCAAAGGCTTGCATACATCTCCATCAAACACCAAACTTTGTATCCTTTCTATAGCAACTTGCATAGAGGATTCACTACCTTCGAAAAAGTCCTTGATAAATCGCCGGTAGACCCGCATGCCCAAGAAAACTTCTAACCCCCTTGATAGAATGGGGGGAGAAGTCTTGAAATCACCTCAATTGGCCTTGTCAACCTCAATACCATTCTTTGAAATTTTATGACCAAAACTATGCCCTCTTCAAGCATGAAGTGGCATTTTTCCATTTTAGCACAAGATGGTGTCTTCACACCGGGCCAACACTCTATCCAAATTATTTCAAACACTCATCGAATGAATCACCCACAACACTGAAGTCGTCCATGAACACTCCAAAATATCTTCCACGATATCGGTGAAAATGGCCATCATACACCGTTGGAATGTGCCGTGCATTGCACAACCCAAGGGCAATCCGAGAGAAAGCAAAGGTGCCATATGGACAAGTAAAGGTGTGTCTTCTCCTGATCCTCTGGAGCTATCAAAATTTGATTTGTACCCGAATAACCATCCAAGAAATAATAGAAGGCACGCCCAGCAAGACAATCAAGCATCTGATCCAGGAAAGGCAATGGGAAGTGATCCTTGCGGGTCACCTTGTTCAGCTTGCGGTAGTCCAATGCACACCCTCCATCCGCGTCACTGTTCGGGTTGGAATAAGTTTCATTATTTGGCATTGGGTCACCACGTCATACCACCCTTCTTCGGACCACATTACACGGAAAAGTCCATGAGCTGTCAGAGATAGGATACACCACACCGGCATCTAACCACATGATCACTTCTTTTTTCACAACTTCTTGCATTGCCTCGTTCAACCTCCTTTGATGTTCCAAGGAGGGTTTTGCATCACCTTCCAGAATAATCTTGTGCATACAGAATGCGGGGCTTATTCCCCGAATATCAGCTAGAGTCTATCCAATTGCTTTTTTCCGCCTTTTGAGCACCGCTAATTATGGCATCTACCTGCATGTTAGTAAGACAAGAGGAAGAATAACTGGTGTAAAGTTGAATTAGAGCCCAAGAATTCATACCTAGAGGTGTGGAGTGAATGGCTTCAACTCCAACATCGGGGTTCCTCAATTGAAGGCTTCGTTGGAGGGTCTTTCTATTTTCAAAAGATCTAAAGAGAGTTTCCTAGCTCATAAGAATAAGAGCCCATTCCATGTAAAGCATTCACGCACTCCACTCGACCCGCATCATCATTGACATCAAGATTCAACAATACGGCCTCCAAAGGGTCCTCAACATTGATCATTGCACTAGTATCATCAATTATCACAGCCGTGACTAGATCCACAAATTAGCACACTTTGGTACAATTGGGCTGCTTCATTGACTTGCACACATGGAAAAACGACCTTTTTCATCACCCACCCTGAAACTGAGTTCCCCTGCTTCCACATCCACTAGAGCCTTCCCCGAGCAAGGCAAGGTCTCCCTAATATGACTGACCTCATAATCTACCTCACAATCCAAGATCACAAAATCAGCTGAGCAAGATAAATTTGTCCGCGCCGGACGAGCACATCATCAACAATACCTAATGGTCGCTTCATAGATCGGTCTGCCATTTGCAATCGCATGGAAGTTGGCCTCGTGGCCCAATACCCAAAGTCTTAAAAACTGAGTAGGGCATTAAGTTGATGCTTGCCCAAGATCACATAAAGCTTTAGCAAAGTCTGCACTCCCTATAGTGTAGGGATAGTGAAAGCACCGGGATCCTCTAATTTGGAGCCATTGAATGTACTATAGCACTAAACTTGGTGGGTCATCTTGATAGTTCACAGTCCAGTTTGATCATTTCTTTGTAACCAAATCTTTCATGAATTTAGCATAACCAGGCATTTGCTCCAAAGCCTCCACCAAAGGCACATTGATGGATAAGCTCTTCATCATGTCAATGAACTTTTTGAATTGATTCTCACTTTTCTGCTTGGCTAGCCTCTGAGGATAAGGGGGAGGTGGCCTAGGCAAGGGAGCCTTGGCTTTTGGCACAACCGGCTCCGGCATGTCAATTACGTGCTCCCTAGACGGGTTCACGTCACTTTGTGTTTCCACCTCGGCATCTTGAATATTAATCCTCACTTCTCCATTCACATTTTTATCAACCACATTCTCATCCACCAAAGGAACTTCATCTTCTTGCAACTCAACTTCTTCACCTAAAACTTGCGTTTGTTTGGAGGCATTCACATCACCGCCTCGTCCACTCCTAGTGGTCACAACCATAACATGATTGCTCCCTCCCTTTGGGTTCACTACTGTATCACTTGGTAGAGCACCTTTAGGGCGTGTGTTTAAGGACTGAGAGATTTGACTTAGTTGCACCTCCAAATTCCTAATTGAAGTATTGTGAGAAGCCAATTGCGCATCGGAATCCGCATTTTTTTTTCATCATTTGTTTGAACATCATTTCAATTCTACCCATTTCATTGTTGGATGAACTAGGACCCTCGGAAGGAAAAGGTGGTGGATTGCTCGGTTGTTGGTACATTGGGGGACTTTGAAAGCCTTGCCCCTGATTTCCTTGGTTATTGTTCCACCCGCCTTGGTTGTTGCTATTTCCACCGCAATTGTTGTTGTTGCCCCAGTTTCCTTGATTGTTGCGGTTGTTATTTTGATTTCCCCAATTGTTGTTCCCTTGATGTTGATTGTTCCAATTATTGTTGCCTTGTTGTTGGTTACCCCAATTGCCCTGGGATCGCCATTGTTGTTGTTGGTTGGAAGAATTTCCTCTTTGGCCTTGGTAATTATTCACATATTGCACCTCCTCATTTTGCTCCTCATAGCCATCATCTTGAAATCCATTACCAACATTATCAAATTGATCCGAATTCCCTTGGTTTTGTTGACCTCTTCGCCTTCTTTGGTTCACTAGCATGTTAACACCCTCCAGAGCATTCACTTGGCGAGGATTCTGAACTTGTTGCAACTGTGCCTTTGCTAATTGGTTCATTGTTGTTGTAAGTTCTGCTATAGCCTGTCCATGGTCATGTAGTTCTTTGTGCAAATGAGTAACCGTGGGGTCACCCTGAGGCACATTGGCTCTACTTTGCCAAGCGAAGGATGTGTCAGCCATTTCATCAAGAATCTCACAAGCTTCATCATAAGGCAGCTTCATGAAATTACCCCCAGCCAATTTGTTCACTATACATTGATTCGTTGTACTGATGCCCCTATAGAAGGTTTGTTGTGTCATCGCCTCTGTCATATCATTGTTGGGGCATTCTTTCACCATAGTTCTGTATCGCTCCCAGATCTCGTGCAATGGTTCAGTAGGCTCCTGCTTGAAGGCTAAGATCTCATCCCTTAATGCTGCCATGTGTCCCGGTGAGAAGAATTTGGCAATGAACTTATCCGCCAACTCATCCCAAGTTGTGATGGAATGGTTGGGGAGTCGCTCAAGCCAGTCCAATGCTTTCCCCCTAAGTGAAAATGGGAAAAGCCTCAATCGAAGTGCATCCTCCGACACATTGGTTTGCTTTCTCCCCCAACAGGTATCCACGAACCCCTTGAGATGTTTGTACACATTTTGAGTGGGAGCACCTGTGAAATACCCACACTGCTCCAATAATGTCAGCATTACGTTGGTTATTTGAAAATTGCCCGCCTGAATCTGGCGCGGGACAATAGCACTCGCATAGCCTTGGTTGGGAAGAACTCCGGGAGCCACTCTTGCATGAGGGTCTGGAATATTGTCATTTGCATTGGCCTGGCGGCCTCTACGTTGTCTTTGAGGTACAATAGGCACCTCTTCTTCTCCAATGTCATCTACCTCCTCCCCCGTATTCACATTTCCAAGAGGGTCATTAGCATGTAAAGCCATTTTGGTACCTGAAGTATTGACACACACAAATTAGTAACAAGAAGGAAAGAAGAACAAAACACAAATCTAACTAAATAGATAGCCAAAATCATTAGCTCCCCGGCAACGACGCCAAAAAGTGATCACGGCCTACTCTGCACTACTATTTAAGTAGCGAGAGAGGGTCGGAGCGGCTTTTACCCAATTTAGGGTCGGGATCGATATCCACAGAGAACTAGATTTTGGAATCGAGTATCTATCTAGTGTAGAAGTGCGTATGTGTTCCAAATTACACTTCTATTCATTTTTGGTTTTTTTTTTACTTCTACTATTATCAAACTACAAATAGTAATTGCAACTAAATTATGCTAAGAGTTATAATGCAACAAGTTGTTCAAATAGGTTTAAAAGGCACTAGGGTAGTGACTACCGCCTAGGTTGTCAATTGACAGGTACTTGAATCTAAGGCATGCTTGACACGTTTGGGGAGTATGTTATAACCATTGCACGACTTTACCCACTCTACACCTCTCAGTGGTTCGAGTGATTTTGCCCGAATTGGCTTTCTCAAGACCAATTGGGTATGCAAATTTGCACAAGCAACTAGGGTTCAATTCGGGTATTACTCTCTCGAGGTTTAACCCTTTAATTGGGGATATCAATCTCTTGAGTACGCCCCAATTCATTGTTGGACCAATTTCGGAGACTCAGGCTCTCTTTCTCAAGAAGAGCTCAAGTCAACTCAACACAAACTAGTGTTTGCAACCACTAATTCAAAAATTAACCATGAAATTGGCCCAAATAACAAACACCCATAGTCAAATTAGCCCTAAAATACAAGACCCCTCAATTACCCACACTAGGGTTGAGCCACAACCCTAGCTTATAGGTCTAGCTTCTCATAATTAAAGAAGAAAAGCAAGAAATAGATGAAGACAAGCTCATATTAATTAATCACTAAGTTAAATACAAAGATTGAATGATTAAAAGTAGCTAAAATTGCCCAAAATAGCTTAGAAAGTCGAACCCACGAGTGTAGCTGCTTAATTACAATATCTGATACCCTAAAAATGGAAAAAGAAACTATTTATACTAGGTTGAAAAATCTGGACAAAAATGCCCCTGCGGGTTAGTGCGGACCGCACAAAATGGATCGCGGTCCGCACTAGGGCTTTGGCCTTGAAAAACAGCTCTATGAATCTTGGCATTGCGGACCGCAGAGAATGGACTGCGGCACGGAGGCTTCTAGTGCAGTCAACATAAAATGGACTGCGGACCGCATTGGCTTGAAAACTCCAAATTGCAACTTCTCTGATTCTTGGCTCTGCGGACCGCACTAAATCGACTGCGGCCGCATTGCCTTCAGTGCGGACCGCACAAAACCTAGTGCGGCCGCACTGCCTCTTAGCCTAGAAGTTAGCCTCTCTGAACCTCCTAGTGCGGACTGCACAAAGTGGTGTGTGGCCGCACTGGGACTGTTTTGCCTGAGCTTGTCTTATCTTTGGCACTTGTGCAAGTTTCACTAATTTGAGCTGATCTTTGACATCTCGTCACTTTGATGATCAAACTTGCAATCAAGCACAACTTGTGAGCCGTTTGGGACTATTTTGTATGAATTTCTACTCAAAGAATAAGCAAGAAGGAGTATAAAATGCATCAAAATCTCTAGTTATCAGGAATCTGGTCCAGTCCTTGTTCGACTGCGGTTCATGGCTTTTCTCCGATCATCCCTGACCTTTCTCCGGCCAGCCATGGCCGTTTGAGTCAGATCCTTGACTCTCCTGGTTAGATCGGTAACTTTCAAGGCCTTTCTCACCTTTTTTGGGTTTTTCGAAACCCTAATCTTTAAGATCCTTGGATTTTCTTTCAGATTTACTTTAGACCTGTACTTGCTGTGAATGTCAAGTGTTTTTCTCGAAAGTTCTTCAACTTTTCTTTCAAAACAACTTTTGGTTATGGTTTTCCTTTAAGTTTTTCAAAAGATCTCTTCTCCGATTTTTAATGTTGTTTGTGATTCTGTTGTGTTTTGCTCATGTTGTTCTTCTATCTGAGTTAGCATGTTGAAAACCCTAATTCCTTTGTGGGTCTCATTCGAGTTCTGAAGCTGTTTGATTAGATATGTATTGTTTTGATTAAGTTCTTGTTTGACTTGTTTGTTTTACCATCTTTTAAACTCGATTATTGTTGAAAACCCTAGGTCTTTGGGTCTAAAATTGTTTTTTTGAATGCATACTTGACTCGATTGAAAGTTCTTGTTTTAGACTCTCTTTTCTTTATGTGACTTATCTGATTTTTACTATCTTTCAACTAGACTATGGTTGAAACCCTAATTTCTCAAGAGGGTTTCCTCATCTGTTACTGTGAGACCTTTACTTGTTTTGACTCTCTTCTTCACTTTGGCTATACGTGTGAGCCCTGACTATCTAACTTTGTTCACTACTGAATCCTATGCTTATTTCTGCTACTATTGTATGCTGTTTCTTTTGCCAATGTGCTTGGCCTCGCATGTCTGATGTTTCTCTTCACTCTGTTTATATACTGAAGTGCAGAAGCATATTCTTCCTTGATTGATCTTAATCTTGTGACTGATTTCAAAAACTTTCCTTTTATGAACCCTAATTTCACTCGCCTGTTTAAAATTAATTGATTCTTTTCCCTTTACTGTGATGTTTTACCTTGCTGATTTCTTTCCCAAAATAAGCATATTTTTGTACTTAGACTCGATGTTCACTGCATGCTTTTACTACCTTTTATATGGCAATAACCAGTCTGCTTCCAAACTGATTTTCTTTTCTTAATTAGACCTGCTGCTACCCGTTAGATAGTGATTCCTTAACTAAAGGGGAATCACTTGGGTAATTGATTATGACTTGTGATTGTTTCCATATTTGTATCAAGACTTTACTTATTACCTCTCCTTCACTCATTTTCAAAAAAACTATAAATACCATGCACCCCTCTTCTTTCAAAGACATGAACGAACCATCTGAGTTCAGAACACACACTTCACTCAAAACTCTCTCTTTTCTCTGTTACTACTTGTGTTACTGCCTTGTCTAGCCGGCTGAAAGCCAAGGCTAGGCTATGGAAATTTGCTTACTTTTCTTTCTGCACTTCGCCTCTTACTGGTATGTCCTAGTTAATCTTCAAGCATCAACAACAACATGTTTCTTTAACTGTTTCCTTCACTCTTGCCTGTTTCTGCTTATGTGTATGCAATCATGTTTCATTACTAAGCATGCTGTAATCTGCTCCCTCCCCTTTCTAAATTAACGTGTTCCCTTATGTATACACTTTGTCAGTACTTGAGTATGTGACTTACTGACTTATGAATCCCAAACCCCATATCCTCCTATGTGCTTGTGTTCTCTGACTGGTTTGTGGGCATGCCAACATCATCTATTGCTGTGCATCCCCCAAACCTGACCCATTTTGTGCAATTACTGATTCTGTGTAATTTAAGTTTTACTACTACTGTTTTCAAATCACCCTTACCCCCTTACTATTCTCAACCCAGTTTTAAATAAAATCTCTGTTTCTGCACTTCCACTATACTCTTAGAACTTAGGTTCTGCCCCTCTTGTGTGAGCCTTGCCTTGGGATCCATGAGCTCCCTCTGAACTTGGACACATTAGGGCTGGCCCTTCCACATTACACTCATCTCTATCTGGTTATGCAAACCTGGGTAAGCACTGCTTGGGGTCCCTTGAGACCCTTAGGGAACTTTGACACACCCAGGTCTGAGAAAGTATTTGAAACAAGTGGCATTGAGGTGGTTTGTTCCATAACTCAGAGAGGAAGTCAGAATCAGGCTTCCTATGGTTGTAACTTCTTATTTTACACTTCTTCTGTAATTCAGTATTTTGGTCTGTAAAAAGTTGTAACGAATATTGGGGTTGGTTAGTGAAAAAGGATGGGGTAATTGTGCATGTTTTAAGGGTAGATATCCTGCCTTTAGGATCTGATTAGTAAAGTTCTGCATGTTTACTTCCACACTTAGAAATCATGCCTATAGGGTCTAATGGCTATAATCAGACATCATGCCCACAAGTTAAAATCAGTTTCTAAACTAGATGTCGTGTTTACAGGATTAAAATTAGTATTTTTATAGAAGTCATGCCTATAGGAATTTCGCTATGATCAAATAAATCCTGCCTACTCAATTAGATACCATGCCTATAGGATCTGAAACCAGTTTAGTTAAAATCAGTTTGACTCGTACTATGTTGAATTAGTTTAAACAACTCACTCCTTTCATTAATGCGGTTTAGAAAGCATGCCTATAGGACCCAAATTACTCGTTTAAAACTCTCACTGCTTTGCCATTTTTTGAATCAGTAATAGGTATGATGCTTATAGGGTATCATCAATACACACTTAGGCATGCCTTAGGTAATCACGATAAAATTGAATCCTCCTTTGTTTAATTAGCAACTGCTGCAACCAGCAGGCAGGCCTGATTCGGACTTTGTATATGAGTTATGTAATAAATGGGTCTGCTTCAACATCTGAAATTCCCCATGTCTTAGTACTTCTGGCCTTAAATGTGTTTTAAGTCATGCTATTTATGTGCTCTACTTGAGGAAGTATATATGAGCCTTTAGTTGTTCACATGTTCCCCCTAATATGCAATCCTATGTGTTTTGAATGCCGCCTTGGTCTTTTTACCTTTAAAACCCAAAAGTCAGCCTAAAATCCTCCCGCTTATAGGAATAGCAGTCCTAAATTCCTCCGGGACTAATAGGAATGGGACGGGTAATAGCATGCAATAGAGGTCGAGACCAATCCGCGCTTTAATACCTTAACAGGGTGGGAAGGGTAGATATGGATGTGATGACCGGTGCGCTAATATCACGTGTAGCCCCTCTTTTGAGGAGTGATTACCGGGTATTGCATTAATGTGATCCATATTACAAATAAACCTAGGACCCCCTTTTATATTCGTTAGCATGTTTAGTTATAACTCTTTCAAAACTTTGTTTTATTTTATCACTTACAAACATTCGTGTATTTAAAATCCCCTCTTATTTGAACCTTGTTTGTTTACTTGTTAATTGTACAAATTCACAAAGAAACTATCTGGCCGGGAACCACACTAGTGGATCCTGAGGGGTGCCTAACACCTTCCCCTTAGGATAATTTCAAGCCCTTACCCTATCTCTGGTTATCAAACAAACTTAGAATTGAACCTTATAGGTGTCCTAATGCACCTTAAACCATTAGGTGGCGACTCTTCAATTGCAAACCCCTTTCCCAAAAGGAAAGAGTTGTCCCAACCAAATGTCACCAACCCGATTTTCCGATGCAAAGAGGGAAAAAGGGGGCGCGACAGTCACTATCCACCGTGAATCCTAAATCACTCTAAACGTTTCTCAAGGTGTGTAGTCATCCTACCACAGGACCCATATGTTACTCTCCTACTCTCCCACTTTGGTCAAACGTACTCCTTTAAGCAACTACCTGACTCCCGTTTCTTACATCGGCCTTCTAGAAATTTAACCACCGCAAGGCACCTCCCACATGTCCTTCCTCATCCTTCACTGCCCAGTCATTGCCTTAAATCAGAAATCCATCTCTGTAGCACCTGGATCAATAGATCGCTACCAACTTTAAACCTTTCCGAAGATCATTTTCCTCGAGCCGTCAACAATAGAAATACCCTTTCGATTCTAAAATTATTGCACTCCACTATCTCTGACAGCCGCTTCTCCGGCGCTATTTCACACTACCCTGCCCCGAGGGAGATTTTGACGAAGACCAGAACACCAGCGGACTTAACACATTCGATCAAGGGCGACGACACCACATTACTGATGAAAATTCTACCATGCTCGAAAATACCAAGTCTCGTTACTCCATCAACCCAAATCTGAGCATTCGTTGGCCGATCGCCTTTCCTCCGCCGGAAATGAAATACTGAATCTCTAAATCATGCACTGAGTAAACCTCCTTTCAAGTCATTTACTGCCCCGACACAGACAAGCATCCTACCATCACATCACTACTGTGCGATAACAACTCATGAGCATCATAGCAACCTGTGCATAGCCCCAAAGATCTCAGAAGTACAACTACTGAGCTGAAATGACTGAACATCCTTCTGTAAGGTGACGACATTAGCCCAATAATTTAAGTAGGGAGAAATATCCTGCACCATGTCTATAGTACCATTACAATTCCTCGATTCCCGATTTATAACAAGCTTTTCACGCAGCATAAGATTGAATAGGAAGGAAATGAAGGCAAAAGCCTCAAGGGAATCAAATCGCATGATAAGGAATCAAGAAGGGAAGTGCTCCTAACAGCCCTGTAGCCTCTCGAAGATAAGTACAGACGTCTCCGCACCGATCTGCAAGACTCTACTAGACTTGCTCATGACTCGTGAGACCTAAGCGAACCTAGTGCTCTGATACCATGTTGTCACGACCCAAAATCCATCAAAGGTCGTGATGGCGCCAAACACCTGTCACGACCCAAAATTCATTAAAGGTCGTGATGGCGCTGGACATTCTTTCAGGCTAGCCAACACTAAATAGTTAATTAAATTCTCTTTTTATATTTTTGAAATCATAAAGTTTCCTTCAATTTCACTAGTAACAGATGAACTTTACAAAATAAATTAAAATGTTTACCATTTCATTACTGAATATCCCATCATCATCCCAGAACTTGGTGTCACGAGTGCATGAGCAATTACTAAGAAATAAAATGAAATACAATAACTATCCGGAATACAAATCGGATAGAAAATAAAATACAAATACTCTGAAGGAGACTCTGCTGGCTGCGGATCGTCTTATAAGATGAACCTCACCTAAGTTTCCGTATCAACCATGCCGCCAAGCCCACGAGGCCACTAGACATATATGTGGTTGTACAACAAAATGTACAGCAAGCATAGTATGAATATGAAAATAATGCGTATCCAGTAAGTATCCAGTCTAACCTCGAAGAAGTAGTGACGAGGGGTCGACTTAGACACTTACTAGTAGTCCAATAATATCAGGTGCAGTTTGGAAGTGAATAAATATGAAACAGAGTAATTATATGAAACAAACAAGTATAAAATACGTGGTATAGTTCCTCTCTTTACAATTTACTCAAGCTCTCAACTAGCAAGTTCCCTCCGTAACCGGAGCATATATATAGATACAGCGGATTTCATCAAAAAGGTTGTCATAATTCAAATCAGGGAAAAATCCTCAGATACACTGGCTTCATGCCAAATATTATGCACGATTCCATGAGGATAATATATATATATATATATATATATATATATATATATATATATATATATATATAGGAAATGCCGAGGCGTACGACCCGATCCAAAATAAAAGTAAACTACACTTTGCACTTCCGAGGTCGAACGACGCGAACCATAGATGCATCTATTAACCTGCCGAGGCGATCGGCCCACTCCCATGAGAGTATTAGAAAGAGTTACCCCGCTCGTGAATCATACTTGCGACGTGGTCAAATATAAATTTAAGGGATTTCCCCGCTCACGAATCATACTCGCGACGCGGTCAAATATAAGTTTAAGGAATTACTCCATTCGCGGATGATCATACGTGCGACGCGGTTACACATAGATTGCTTAAGTTATTAAAGTATTCCTCAATTCTTTTTAAATTACGAATTTCAAATGAAAACTTTTAAGTTCCTAACTTTTCCTATATTTCGACTCCTTTAAAAAACATTTAATAAGCTAACTCAATCTCGCTTCTTCTCAAGGAAAACAATAAATATAAATTAACAACAATATCAACAAGGCATGATGTAAGCCTAAAACTACCCGGACATAGGCATAGCTAGAAACTACGTATGGACTCTCGTCACCTCGTGCGTACGTAGCCCCCACAAATAGAAGCACATAATAATTTAGTTTACCTATGGGGTTAATTCCCACTTACAAGGTTAGAAAGGGGACTTAACTCGCTCCGAAGTTCCATAACCGGCTCCCAAGCCCTTCCGACGACTCAAACCGATTCTCAACGCTACAAAACTAGTCAATAATTATGCAAACCCATTAATATATGCTCAAATACCCATTATAATCCTATTTATAACAATTTCCAACTCCGCTTGAAAAGTCGATAAAATCATCCTCGGTCCCACGTGTCCGGATTTCGAAAACTTTCATAGATAAACTTTACCCATAACACCACGAACTCAAATATATAATTTATTCCAAGTTCCATGTCCAATTTCGTGGTTAAAATCCCAAAATATAAATTTCTAGGTTTTTCTTCAAAACCCCAAATTTCCACTAATTTCCCATGATTTTCCATGTTAAAATCTAGATATAATCCAAGTAATTAACTTGCAATAGGTGGGAATCACTTACCTTGACATAGATGATGAAGATGGAGCTCCAAAATCACTCCTAGGTCGTCTCCCATGGAGCAAATGAGATGAAATGAGCAAAAACCATTTTTGAAAACTTATACACTACCAGGCAACCCTTCTTCGCGTTCGCGGGCCTCCCATCGCGTTCGCAATGAACAAAATTCTCGAAAGCCATTCCCAAACTCATCTCAGACAGGCTCTAGCATAATGGTTATAACGTTTCGTACAAAACATCAAATGACAAATGGTTTAACTTTTTGAAAACTAGACACTAAGTACTACAACTTTCATGCTTATTCCATCTCCCAATTCCTTATAGATTTCGAGATATAAGCCTCCAAAGTCAGCCCTGTGCAACACAAATATCTTCTTCATCTTCCCAGACAGTTTGTAGCGTACCAACCATAAGTTTCTGTACACAAATCCAAATGCTAAATGGTTTACTTTAATGAAAATTAGACACAAAGGGCAACAACTTTTATTTTGGATCATCTCCAAATTCCTTATAGATTGCGAGGTATGAGCCTCCGAAATCAGACCTGTGCAACAGAGATTTCCTTCTTCGCGAACGCAAAGAACAAAGTCCCTGAAGCCAAATCCTTCTTCGCGAACGCGAGATGATCCTCGTGAACGCGAAGAACAACACCAGACACCAGCATCAGCTATTGCAAAACAACCCAAAATGATTCGAAACCACCCCGAAACACACCCGAGACCACCGGGCCCCCGTCCAATTACGCAAACCAGTTCCATAACATAACACGGACTTGCTCGAGGCCTCAAATCACATCAAACAACATCGAAATCATGAATCGCACCCCAATTCAAGCTTAATGAACTTTAGAACTTCAAACTTCTACATTCGATGTCGAAACCTATCAAATCACGTTCGATTGACCTCAAATTTTGCACACAAGTCACATTCGACATTACGGACCTACTCCAATTTCCGGAATTGGAGTCCGACCCCGATATCAAAAAGTCCACTTCCGGTCAAACTTCTCAAAAACCTTCAAATTTCTAACTTTCGCCAAATGACCCCAAAATGACCTACGGACCTCCGAATGCACTTCCGGACGCGCTCCCAATACCGGAATCACAATATGGAGCTATTCCCAGACTCAAAATCCCAAATATCGATAACATTGAAATGCACTGCAACCCAAATTTATGAAATTCTTCCAAAATGCCAACTTCCACAATAGGCGCCGAAACGCTCAGGGGTCATCCAAAACCCGATCCCGACATACGCCCAAGTCCAAAATCATCATAAGAACCTGTTAGAACCTTCAAATCCCGATTCTGAGGTCGTTTACTCAAAAATCAAACCTTAGTCAATTCTTTCAACTTAAAGCTTCCGAAATGAGAACTTTCTTTCCATATCAACTCCGAACTTCCCCATATTCAATTCTGACCATGCGTGCAAGTCATAATGCCTGAAGTGAAGTTACTCATGGCCTCAAACTACCGAACAATGCGCTAGATCTCAAAACGACCGGTCGGGTCATTACATTCTCTCCCACTTAAACATATATTCGCCCTCGAACGTGCTAAGAACTGCGCTGGAGTTGTCTGAAATCACTGTTTAACACCTCGTGCACCTACCTGGGCTACCACAACTCAGTTGAGCACATTTGCTCGAGAAAATCTGAAGATTCCCCTTTTGTTTAGTCAAATTAGACTTAGAGCCAAGTTCCAACATCCGAAATTTTCCACCAGGCCTGCTTTCAAATTGCGAACAACATATCAATCTCTATGCGATATGCCAATACATGATTGCATACTTTTGCTAAATCCTCACTAAACACTGCATAACTTACATGACAATAATAATGTCCCCTCATAACAATAGCCGAAATTTCACGAATCTGATGCTCCCATTGCATCTCATGACATATATAAGTCCTGTTCCCACTCCTGCAATGCCGCCACGACGGTAGAGATGCATTGAAATTCATAACTGACTGCCGAGTCAATAATTCATTGAGCTTCTCCTCCTGACAAGAACCATTGCCTCAGAACCAAATAACTATATTTACTCTTTAATATACTTCATATAAATCTGAACGCACTGATCCCAGGTCCAATAATCTCGTCTCACCCAGTATAAGCTGCCCAGGCAATAAGTCACCTCAGACACTACCAAAATTCTCATATGATGCCACAACGTGCCAATAAGCTACAACTCGAATGTGATACATAGGGAAAACGAACTCTGGAAAGAACTACTCAACCCACGTAACTAATTTAGACAACCAAAAGGTGTTATGAACCTTCCTCAGAAAATGGGAAGCAAACACTCAACATCACACTGTTGCGGCGTGCAACCCGATCTAAACAACATATCCGTGGCGGCGTGCCACCTGATTCATACATAATAATCTTTAAGGAATTACTTACCGAGCTAGAATGCTCATACCTGCTAAGTACCTGAATATCAACCACGAGCACGCGGAGTGCATAATGCAAATTCCTGGGGAGACCGACAATGCCATACGTTACAAAACTAAAGCACGACTAAGGTGCGATGTATGATCTGAATCTCGAGAGCCATCCTGCTCACATAACACCATCGCTATGCAGAACCTCTACACATATGAAATTTATCAAGCCGTTTCACGACTCACACAGCACAATATAGTATTACTTGAAATAGCCGACGATGAAGTATCATCCAATGTTCGAATACCCCTCCATAAGGAGCGCTATGAAGAAATGAACACATATATAGAGCCCATATTCATAATTAGATCCATCCACGGACCTCAAGCCGATTCTGATCGCACCGCAGTAGGCTAATAGCCTTTCAAGGGTCCATAATAACCCCCCCCCCCTTTAACACACAAGAACATCCGTCCAATCCGGACAACCTTCCACAGTCCACAACCAAATGAACCGAGCGCCCTTCAGGCATAAATTCTCAATTAGCGATAGTACCACAATCTCCATACTTGGTTTAAATCCTCAATCAATTAAGTGACTACACGTCACACTTATACAATCTTTCCGTGGGATATGCTCACATGGCCTTCGGCACCAGGTAACAAGTCTGCACATCCATACCACCGGCCATACAAATGTTTCAAAGCGAATCAAGGATCCGCAAGTCAATACACAAAACCTCTTACTCATGACACTGATCTCAAGTGACACTGAAGATAATACCAGCTTACTTTAAACATCTAAATTCTTTTTCTGCTCATCCAAGCCCGTGACCTCCTTGTTAACACGGAACCGCAACCTTGATTCTCAACTTCCAAATCCCATGCTACTCACGGCACTTAATCATGACAATGCACAAGAGTACAAGAATTTCATCATAACTCCTGAACCACTAATAGGGTAAACACTTCATCATATAGAAGCCTTTTACTTAACTCATTTCAAGAGAACCATTGAAACCCGTGATTAAATTCTCATAACCGCAGAAAATACCAATCTCAAGAAGCGGTCTAAACCACCATAACTCTTCCGGGGTCCATCTACACATAACAGGACAAAATACTCGAAAGCCTCCAAATAAAATCAATTACGGCGACCATCAACCTCGCACGCATTACTGTAATCATGTGTATAACTTAACACACTGAAGGAACTAATCGTTGCCACCATTATACCAATTCAACAATTGCTGACTGATTTTACTTCTTCTAATTTACTCTAGGCTTGACTTAGGAATAATAGTTGCCCCATTCAAAACATCACGAACCCAAATCCGCACTCATCCTGAGTGACCTTATTTCACGAGACCATGCTGTCTCAATTCCCACGAACCATCTCATACCCTCCTTATGCACATATTCGCATCCTCAAATAGTACACCCATTCTGATAATTCCTATATGAATCCGAAGTTGTGTTCTCCCATTCCCCTCAATTTACACCGCAGACCGAAGATAACACAGAACACTCCAAGCTCCTTATCATAATCCGCTGCAAAAGCTCAATACTCAACCATACTATGGGCTCGAAACCCTTAGGCACCACACCTTAACCTTTGAACCCACTAGGACCGTTGTTGAGAGTCACCCACTCTGACTTGGTCCCGAATATAATCAACTGCAAGGCTCCGCTAGCACATGACCACCCTCTCAAAGAAGCACCCGCCGAATCACCTTCCTTGCAACTCACTTCTACGCGAAGCATAATTCCTGAGTTTCCCAAAGCCTGAACATGAATCGATGATGCCAATTATAGAACACATTCTTCAATCCCTTTGCTCAAATTACCACTGATGTTCTCTTTCCTTAGTCGCAGTAACCCATCAATATGCCGATAACCAGAAAACTCACAAGTAGATAACCATGCAATCCAATCATAGGCGGTGGGCCTCTCCCACTTAGCTTGAAGCCACCACAGCATAACTTTGAGACCCACCAAGGTTCATCCTTCCTCTCTGATATGACCTCGCGCTATTGACCTGCCAAATTCCTCAAAATCTTCCAACGATGTTGCACCGAGCACAATTACTATGAAACCAATAAACCATACCGGGTCCGTGCCCATTCACCAGTTGTACAAGCCCGTTCACTCCCTATTTGACATCTACTAAAAGGTGCGACAATACCTTCAAATCCAAAGTCATGTTGTATCCTTCTTCATATCAAGCAACTCCTTTCAGTTGTATCCAATCTCCCCCCGTATATTAGCCAATATTTTAAATTAAGTTCGTAGACCTAATCACTATCCATCATGAATCCCAAATCACTCTAAACTTTTCTCAAGGAGTGTAGTCATCCTACCACAGAACCCATATGTTACTCTGCCCTAAAGGCGAATTGAAGAAAACCATAACACCGGCGAACTTAACGTATTCAACAAGGACAATGGCACCACATCACAGATGAAAATTCTACCACGCTCGAAAATACCAAGTCTCGTTGATCCATCAAACCAAACTTGAACATTCATAGCCCGATTGCCTCTCCTTTGCCGGAAATAAAATTCTGAATCTCTGAATGTTGCATTGAGTAAACATCCTTCCAAGTCATTCACTGCTTCAACGCATAGACAAGAACCCTACAAATACTCCAATACTGTGCGATAGCAATGTATGAATCGTCATAAATATTAATGCCAAATCTCAAAACCTTAGGTAATATTGATACTGAGCTGAAATAACAGAACGACCTTCCGCAAGGCGACGACAATAGCCCAATCAAATACACAGGTAGGAACATCCCGCACCATATCTGTAGTACCATTACAATTTCTCAATTCTCGATCGATAGCAAGCGCTTCACGTCGCAAAAGATTGAGTAGGAAAGAAATAAAGGCATAGGCCTCAAAGGAATCAAACCGCACGATGAGGAATCAAGAAGGGAAATGCTCCTAACAGCCTTGTAGCCTCTCAAAGATAAGTACAAACGTCTCCATACCGATCCGCAAGACTCTACTAGACTTGCTCATGACTCATGATACCTAAGTGAACCTAGTGCTCTGATACCATGTTGTCACGACCCAAAATCTATTAAAGGTCGTGATAGCGCCGGACATTCTTTTAGGCTAGCCAACACTAAATAGTAAATTAAATTCTCTTTTTATATTTTTTTAAATCATAAAGTTTCCTTCAATTTCACTAGTAACATATGAACTTTACAAAATAAATAAAAATGTTTACCATTTCATTACTGGATATCCCATCATCATCCTATAACCCGGTGTCACGAGTGCATGAGCAATTACTAAGAAATAAAATGAAATACAATAACTGCCCGGAATACAAATTGGACAGAAAAGAAAATACAAATACTCTGAAGAAAACTCTGCTGACTACGGATTGTCTCATAAGATGCATCTCACCTAAGTCTCCGTATCAACCATGCTGCCGTGCCCACGAGGCCACTAGACATTCATGCTCCTGTACAACAAGCGTAGTATGAGTACGAAAACAACGCGTACCCAGTAAGTATCCAGTCTAACATCGAAGAAGTAGTGACGAGGGCTCGACTTCGACACTTACTAGTGGTCCAATAATATCAGGTGCAGTAAGGAAGTGAATAAATATGAAACAGAGTAATTATATGAAACAAACAAGTATAAAATACGTGGTACAATTACTCTCTTTACAATTTACTCAAGCTCTCAACTAGCAAGTTCCCTCCGTAACCGGAGCATATATATACACACACACACACACACACAATGGATTTCATCAAAAAGGTTGTCACAATGCAAATTAGGGAAAAAACCCCAGATACACTGGCTTCTTGCCAAATATTACGCACGATTTCATGAGGATAATATATATATATANGATTCCATGAGGATAATATATATATATATAGGAAATGCCGAGGCGTACGGCCCGATCCAACATAAAAGTAAACCAAACTGTGCAAGACCGAGTGTCGAACGACGCGAACCATAGATACATCTATTAACCTGCCGAGGCGATCGGCCCGCTCCCATGAGAGTAGTAGAAGGAGTTACCCCGCTCGCGAATCATACTTGCAACGCGGTCAAATATAAGTTTAAGGGACTTCCCCGCTCGCAAATCATACTCACGACGCGGTCAAATATAAGTTAAAGGAATTACCCCACTCGCGGATCATACGTGCGACGCGGTTAGACATAGATTTCTTAAGTTATTAAAGTATTACTCAATTCTTTTAAAATTACGAATTTCAGATGAAAACTTTTAAGTTCCTAAGTTTTCCTCAATTCCGACTCCTTTCAAAAATATTTAATAAGCTAACTCAATCTCGCTTCTTCTCTAGGAAAACAATCAACAATACTATCAACAAGGCATGATGTAAGCCTAAAACTACCCGGACATAGGCATAGCTAGTAACTACGTACGGACTCTCCTCACCTCGTGCGTACGTAGCCCTCACAAATAGAAGCACATAATAATTTAGTTTACCTATGGGGTTAATTCCCTCATACAAGGTTAGAAAGGAGACTTACCTCGCTCCGAAGTTCCATAACCGGCTCCCAAGCCCTTCCGACGACTCAAACCGATGCCCAACGCTACAAAACTAGTCAATAATTATGCAAACCCATTAGTATATACTCAAATACCCATTATAATCCTATTTATAACAATTTCCAACTCCGCTTGAAAATTCGAAAAAATCATCCTCGGGCCCACGTGCCCGGATTCCGAAAATTTTTGTAGATAAACTTTACCCATAACACCACGAACTCAAATATATAATTTATTCCAAGTTACATGTCCAATTTCGTGGTCACTATCCAAAAATATAAATTTCTAGGTTTTTCTTCAAAACCCAAATTTCCACTAATTTCCCATGATTTTCCATGTTAAAATCTGGATATGATCCAAGTAATTAACTTGCAATAGGTGGGAATCACTTACCTTGACATAGATGATGAAGATGGAGCTCCAAAATCGCTCCTAGGTCGTCTCCCATGGAGGAAATGATATGAAATGAGCCAAACCCATTTTCGCAAACTTATACACTGCCAGGCAACCCTTCTTCGCGTTCGTGGGCCTCCAATCGCGTTCGCGATGAACAAAATTCTCGAAAGCCATTTCCAAACTCTTCGCAGACAGCCTATAGTATAATGGTCATAACTTTTTGTACAAAACTCCAAATGACAAATGGTTTAACTTCTTGAAAACTAGACACAATTTCTACAACACTCATGTTTTGTCCATCTCCCAATTCCTTATAGATTTTGTGATATAAGCTTCCAAAGTCAGCCCTATGCAACACTAATTCCTTCTTCATCCTCCCGGACAGTCTGTAGCGTACCAGCCACAACTTTTTGTACACAAATCCAAATGCTAAATGGTTTACTTTCCTGAAAACTAGACACAAAGGGCTACAAATTTTTCTTTTTGGATCATCTCCAAATTCCTTATAGATTGCGAGGTATGAGCCGTTGAAATCAAACCTGTGCAATAGACATTTCCTTCTTCGCGAACGCGAGGTTCTCTTCGCGAACGCGAAGAACAAAGTCCCTGAAGCCAAATCCTTCTTCGTGAACGCGAGAGGTTCCTCGCGAACGCGAAGAACAACAGCAGACACCAGCATCAGCTATTGCAACATAACCCGAAATGATCCGAAACCACCCCGAAACACACCCTAGGCCCCCGGGACCCCGTCCAATCACACAAATCAGTCCCATAACATAACACGGACCTGCTCGAGGCCTCAAATCACATCAAACAACATCAAAATCATGAATCGCACCCAAATTCAAGCTTAATGAACTTTATAACTTCAAACTTCTACATTCGATGTCGAAACCTATCAAATCACGTTCGATTGACCTCAAATTTTGCACACAAGTCACATTCGACATTACGGACCTACTCCAATTTCCGGAATTGGAGTCCGACCATGATATCAAAAATTCCACTTCCGGTCAAACTTCTCAAAAACCTTCAAATTTCTAACTTTTGCCAAATGACCCCAAAATGACTTACGGGCCTCTGAATCCACTTCCGGACGCGCTCCCAATACTAGAATCACCATACGGAGCTATTCCTAGACTTAAAATCCCAAACGGACATCGATAACATTGAAATGCACTGCAACCCAAATTTATGAAATTCTTCTAAAATACCAACTTCCACAATAGGCGCCAAAACTCTCACAGGTTATCCAAAACCCGATTCGGACATACGCCCAAGTCCAAAATCATCATACGAACCTGTTAGAACCTTCAAATTCCGATTCTGAGGTCATTTACTCAAAAATCAAACCTTAGTCAATTCTTTAACTTAAAGCTTCCGAAATGAGAATTTTCTTTTCAAATCAACTTCGAACTTCCCGAAATTCAATTCCAACCATGCGTGAAAGTCGTAATGGCTGAAGTGAAGCTACTCATGGCCTCAAACTGCCGAACAACGCGCTAGAGCTCAAAACAACCAGTTGGGTCATTACAACACCGCTCTCAGGCAAGCCAACACTAAATACTTAATTTAGGTCTCATTTTAATATTTTCGAAATCATAATTTTCTTTCAATTAAATAGTAGAAGATGGAAATTTCAAAGTAAATAATAATGGCTTTAACAATTTCAATACTGAACAACCCATAATCACCCCAAAATCTGGTGTCACAAGTGCATGAGCATCAACTAGGAAATGAAATAAAATACAGCATCTGTCCGGAATACAAATTTGGACAGGAAAGAAAATATAAATACTCTGAAGGAGACTCTGTTGGCTGCGGATCGTAACATAAGATGCAGCTCACCTAAGTCCCTGTATCAATCGCGCCATTTCGCCCACAAGGCCACTAGACATATATGCACCTGCACAACAAAATGTGTAGCCAGTGTAGTATGAGTACGAAATTCAACGCGTACCCAGTAAGTATCCAGTCTAACCTCGAAGAAGTAGTGACGAGAGGTCGACTCCGACAATTACTATGGGCCAATAATAATATACCAATGATATAGTTAAGCATGGGTTACATAGAACGGTTGTGAGCTCAATATCATGAAGTAAGTAAACAATTCTTTTATTAATAAGAATTTTCCTAAATTTATTTTTTATCATTTATCAATTTATATCTCAGGCCAATAAAGTAGTATCAATTATTATAAATTCCAAAGAAACCAATACAATCATGCGCAAATCATGCCGAGGTCGTACGATCCGATCCAACACATAAATATAAACTGTGCACTGTCGAGGGTCGAACGACACGAACCAACATATAAATATAGACTGTGCACTGCCGAGGGTCGAACGGCACGAACCATAGATGCATCTATTTAACCTGCCGAGGCGAACGACCCGCTCCCATGCGAGTAGTGGAAATTTACCCCGCTCGCAAAATATAATTGCGACGCGGTTACACATAGATTTTTTATGTTATTATAATATTCCTCAATTTCTTTTCGAAAATACGAAGTTCAAATGAAAACTTTTAAAATCTTAAATTCCTCAATTTCAATTATTTTCAAGACAATTAATACGCAACCACAATCTTGCTTCTTCTCAAGGCAAACAATAACCACAAATAAAATAACAACATCAACAAGGCATGATGCAAATCTAAAACTACTCGCACATAGGCATATCTAGCAGCTATGTATGGACTCTCATCACCTCGTGCGTACGTAGACCCCACAATTTGAAGCACATAATGATTTAATTCACATGTGGGGTTAATTCCTTCATACAAGGTTAGAAAGGAGACTTACCTCGCTCCGCATCCCACTTTCCGGTCCAAGGCTATGCTCAAACCCTCAATTCGCTGCCGAACAAATCCAAAACTAATCAAATAGTGTATAAACTAATATATACATGTTCAAAAATTCATATTCCATCTATTAAGGTGATTACCCAACCCTAAATGTAAGATTCCTAAATTCACCCCCGGGCCCAGGTGCCCGAATTTCGGAAAATTTCGAAGAAAGTTTTTACCCATAACCTTATGAAGTCAAATATATAATTTTTACCAAATTCCATAACTATTTTCGTGGTCAAATCTCATTTTTATCCAAAATATAGGCTTTCATCTAAACCCTTGATTTTACCAAATTTTTACATGTTAATCTACCCATAATCTATGTATTTAACTCATGTTGTGTAGAAATTACTTACTTCAAAGTGCTAGGTGAAAACCCTCTTCCAAAAGCTCCAAAAATCGCCCTAGAGATGAAAGGAAATGAGCTAAATGGGCTAAGTCTCGCAATTAATAAGCTGTGCACAGGCCTCAGATGTCGCATTTGCGACACCTGGTTCGCGAATGCGAAGGTCGAATATGCGACAAAACTATCGCAAATGCGAACATGAGCCTCCTCTGCCAAGGTCGCAAATGCGACCAATGAGTCGCAAATGCGGACTCTGCTGAGGTCGCAAATGCGACCAAATTATCGCAAATGCGAACTCTGCCCCAGGTCAGGCTCTATTGCAATTGCGAAGCCCTTCTCGCATATGTGAGGTTCGCAAATGCGAACAAATTCTTGCATTTGCAAGACCTGCAACTGCTGCCAAGAAACACCAGAAAAACTCTCATCCTCTCGAACGTCCAAAACTCACCCGAGCCCTCGGGGCTCCAAACCAAACACCCCCTCAAGTCTAAAAACATAACACGAACTTGTTCGAGGCCTCAAATCACATTAAACAACGTCGAATTCATGAATCACACCCCATTCCAAGCTTAATGAACTTTAGAACTTCAAACTTCTACATCCGATGCCGAAACCTATCAAATCACGTCCCATTGACCTCAAATTTTGCACACATGTCACATTCGACATTTCGGACTTACTCCAACTTCCGAAATTGGAATTCGACCCCGATATCAAAAAGTTCACTTCCGGTCAAACTTCTCAAAAACCTCCAATTTTCTAACTTTCGCCAAATGACCCTAAAATGACCTACGGACCTCCAAATCCACTTCGGACGCGCTCCCAATACCGGAATCACCATACAGAGCTATTCCCAGATTCCGAATCCCAAACAGACATCGATAACATTGAAGTGCACTTCAATGCAAATTTATGAAATTCTTCAAAAAATGCCAACTTCCACAATAGGCGCCGAAACGCTCCCGGTCATCCAAAATCCGATCCGGGCATACGCCCAAGTACAAAATCATCATACAAACGTATTGGAACCTTCAAATTCCGATTTCGAGGTCGTTTACTCAAAAATCAAACCTTAGTCAATTATTTCAACTTAAAACTTCTGAAATGAGAATTTTCTTTCCAAATCAACTCCGAACTTCCCGAAATTCAACTACAACCACGCGTACATGTCATAATGCCTAAAGTGAAGCTACCCATGGCCTCAAACTGCCGAACGACGCGCTAGAGCTCAAAACGACCGGTCAGTCCGTTACAGTTGGAGTATTCGTAATTAAATTTAGATTTTCAGAGTATCATTAAATAAGAATGTATTGGGTGATACCCCTTTTTTTTTTTTGCTTGAGCCCGACCGGGTTGGGTCCGGTCCGGGGCAAGTCGGGGCCATCGAACCCGACCAGGATGCAATGTAGAACGACGGCCACGTCTACAACCGAGGTCGAGTCATTTCGAGACCGTTGCAGAGCTCGATATGAGTCACCACCGGATGGAGAAACACACAAGGTCGGAAGCCGAACTCGTAACGGATAACCAAGCGTCGCCGGATATCTCGCCCAAACGTGATTTTCTCAACCACTTCAGGCCATTAAGGCGTAATTACAGGGATCCACGATGTAATTAATTTACCTACCTTATTTTTACCCTTAATCAGAATGTATAAAAGGGGAGAAGACCCCATAAAGAGGGGATCGGAAACCATTACACTATAGTACCATCTCTCTCAATTCTTGTACGCTATCAAGCACAATTGTTCTAAGCAATATTATACTCTGCGATTATTTACTTTAACAGCAATTGTTGAGTCTTTATCCTTTATTTTCCTCAATCTAAACCTTTTGTATCTTTTAGTTCACGGATCCTTAAAACCCCATATAAATTCAATTGTTATCCGGACTCTAGGGTAAACAGAGCATACAATATGTCAAATACATAGCTCCTATTACCAATTTTAGGCCTGCGATGCCGAAAACTGGTATTACATTCTGATCTAAAAAGGATATAAAATTGCAACTTAATGTTTAAAATAAGTAATAAAAGTAGCCTATTACAGTAGTAATCACATTCTGCCTTTGCGCCTTTGAGATTGCCATTTTGACATGTCTTTATGTCATGACCCAAAATCTACTAAATGTCGAGATGGTGCCTAACACTGCCGTCAGGTAAGCCAACAGTGAATGATTAACTTAATTACTCATTTTAGAATTTTTGAAATCGAAGCTTTCATCAGTTAAATAGTAGAAAATAGAATTTACAGGGTAATGATAATGTTTTCACAATTACTATAAAGAACAAGCCATAAGCACCCCTAAAACCCGGTGTCACAAGTGCATGAGCATCAACTAGGAGGTAACATAAAATACACAATCTGTTTGAGATGCAAATTAGATAGGAGAATACAAATAACTTTAATTTGATGGAGACTCTGCGGGCTGCGAATCCTAACATGAAATGCATCTCACGGTAAGTCCCCGGAATAGCCGCGCCTCTGCTCCCAAAAGGTCACCAGACATATATGCACCTGCACAAAAAAAAAATATGCAGCAAGTGTAGCATGAGTACGTAAATCAACGCGTACCTAGTAAGTATCTAGCCTAACCATAGAGAAGTAGTGATGAGGGATCGACATGGACACTTACTAGTGGTCCAATAAGACAAATACAATAAGAAGTAAACAGATATGGGGCAGAGTAAATAAACGAATTAAACAAGTATCAATATGTGGTCCAATCCTTCTCTCAACAATAAGCTCAACTCTCGATTAGCAGTCACCTCCTCTGTCGGAGTACATATAAATACAATGGACCTCACCAAATAGGTCGTTATAATTCAAATCAGGAATGTCACGACCCATTTTTTTTTATAATAGGTCGTGATTGCGCCCGACACTACTGTCAGGCCAGCCGATGCGGAAATGTGATTAAACTCTCATTTTACTTTAACCCAAGACAATTATAATAGATTTTTCGAATTAAAGATAAGACCAGTAAAGATCATAATGTATCAAAATAACAATACAATCCAAAAATAAATGTCTACTATTATGTGTGCCAGAACCTGGTGTCACGAGCTACGGGCGACTAGTAGAATATACAAAAAAGAATAATTTACTATCCTACTGTCTGAATCAGGATAGACAGAAAACAAAAGTACAAGGAAGGACTTCATCGGCTGCTGATCGGCATGAAAGAGAAGCAGCTCACCGTAGAAGTCCCAAGCGTGCTCACTGATGCGCACCAGAATGATGTCCAGATCCACCTGCCTCAAATCCTGTACATTTAAGTACAGAAGCGTAGCATGAGTACATAAACAATATGTACCCAGTGAGTATTCCGTCTAATCTCGAAGAAGTAGAGACGAGAGGTCGACTTGATACTCACTAGGGTCAAATAATATTTTAAGTATGATTTCAACAATAAAGAAGTATTCGATGCACAACAGTTTACAACAGATATGAAATTCATAACCTCATTAAAATCCTGGCAAGTCAGGTTCTATAGTTACATTTATCAATTCATTTTAGCCTAATGAAGGCAATATCAACATTTAACATTCTCAGGCAAAGCTATATAAGCATGCGCAAATATGCCGAGGCGACGGCCCGAACCAACATAAATAAACTGTGCACTTGCCGAGGGTCGACGGCGCGCCTATAGATGCATCTATTACCCCGCTCGCGAATCATCCATGCGACGCGGTCAAATATAAATAAGTTCATAGTCAAGCAGCAACAACAATCAATACGCATATGAGGGTGACTATACAAAGGGATGGCAATTATTGCCTTTTTAGAGGGCCGATGGATTTAGGTCATTTTCCAATCCTTTCTTCTAGTCACACAGGTTCATATAAATTCAAGATAATCAATTATACTAGAAAATCACGTAAAGCATGCTCATGGGTCCTAGACTACCCGGACTTAGCATAATAGTTGCTACGCACAGACTCTCGTCACCTAGTACGTACGTAGCCCCCGCATATAATGACAACTACTTCAATTATTATACCTATGGGGACATTTCCCTCTTACAAGGTTAGAAAGGAGACTCACCTCGCTCCAAAGTGCACTTCCAATGTCCAAGAACGAGCCCGAGTCCTTAATTCGAAGCCGAACAATCCCAAACTAATCAAACGAAGTAAGAACTAGTAAATAAGTGCTTACAAGATCGAACTCTAACCATTTAGGCAAATTTTCTAACCACTAACACAAGTTTCCTAAATTCCGACCCCGGGCCCACGTGCCCGGATTCCAAGATTTTTCAAAGGAAGTTGTTCTCTATCACATAGGGATCACAAATATATGATTTCTAGTTCATTACATGGCAAATTACGTGGTAAAATCTTAGTTTTTATTGAACCCTAGGTCTAGCTCTAATCCTTGATTTTTACTAAATTTTTGGTGTTTAATCTACCTAATATACATGTATTTAAGCTAAGGATGAAGGGAAATTACTTACCTCACCAAGTTATGTGGAAACCCTCTCTTGGAAGAACCCAAATCGCCTAAGTGTAGAGTGAAAAATGAGAGAAATGAGTTTGAGTTCGTATTAAATGAACCCTTCTGCCCCCAGTTATTTTCGCATCTGCGGAAGTATTTCCGCTTCTGCGGAATCCGCTTCTGCGGAATTTTGGCCGCTTATGCGGCTTTTGGGATTTGGGGCTCGACCGCTTCTGCGGTCTGGGGGCCGCTAGGCGGAACCGCTTCTACGGTCCCTGGGCCGCTTTTGCGGTTTCCCCTGCCTGCTCCTTCTCCGCTTCTGCGATCTACTGACCGCATCTGCGGTCCCGCTTCTGCGGTCCAAGAACCGCAGATGCGGTTATGACAAGCAGCAAGTTTCAGCCATTTTCCAAATTCTAACTTCACTCGAGCCTCGCTCGTTTGACGCTCGGGGCTCCCGTGCCCCGCCCGAACATACCGACAAGTCTGAAATCACGAGGCGGACCTACTCGAACCCTCGAAACACTCAAAACAACGCTAAATCGAGGAATCAACCCCAAAACCAAAATGGATCAAATCATTGAACTTCAAGTTCTTAAATTCTCCTCCAACGGGTCAAAACGCCCTTAAACTACTTGGATTGACACCAAATTTTACGGGTAAGTCTTAACTGATATTTCGGACTTGTACCAAGTTTCGGAATCAAAATCCGAACTCAATACCTAGGAAAACAATGATTTCTTAGTTTATTTAGACCTTTGAAGCTTTAACTTAACAATTTCACATAAAAATTCATTACTCCGGCTAGGGACCTCGGAATTCAATTCCGGGCATACGCCCAGGTCCCATATTTTCCCACGGACCCTCAAAAATTGTCAAATCACTATTCCGGGTCCATTTCCCCAAAATGTTGACCGAAGTCAAACTTGGCCTTTTTAAAGAAACTTAAAGAAACAACTAGACTCATTCTTGCTCAAAACTCCTCTAACTTCCGAACCACCCGTCCCCGCAATTCATGAATTAGTTAAAGCGAGCGCGGGAAGTTTTATTTAAGGGAACGGGGTTCTAAAACGCAAAACGACCAGTCGGGTCGTTACAAGGAAGCCTCCCACATACACTGGCCTTTTGACAAATAATACGCATGATTCCATAGAAGTATTTTACAGAAATGCCGAGGCATACGGCCCGATCCCATAATAATCTGGTACATAACCATAAATACATCTATTATACATTGTCGAGGCATAAGGCCTACTCCCATGAGAGTGTGGTACATAATCCTGCCGAGGCAAACGGCCCGATCCCATAAGATGTGCGCATGCCGAAGGTCGAGCGACACGAACAATAGATGTATCTATTGTGCCGAGGCGAACGGCCCGATCCCATTAGAATAAGAAGCTTTGACGGGTCTTTGACCCCACTCACGAAGGAACATGGGAGTTATAAGGAGCTTTGGGAAAACCTTTTGATGAGAACACATAACGTGGAAGGAATTCGTAAGAGGAGTACAATTATTCCGTGGGAAATCATGAACTTCGTCCAATCTCTACAATAACGATTCTACCCCTCTACACAAGTCTAGTCTCAAGTCGTAATGTAAAATAACGGAATTTAATTGGCAGGAGATTGTTGAATTGTACAGCTATAGCATTATGTGAACCTAAGTCTACCCTAACAATAACAAGAACTTAGCTACATACGGATTCTCGTCACCTCGTGCGTACGTAGCCCCCTCAATAAGTAGCACATATAAAATACATCACCTAGGGGTAGTTTCCCCCACACAGAGTTAGACAGGAGACTTACCTCACTCCGAAGTTCCATAACCGTCTCCAACGCTGCTCTAACACCTCAAACCGGTGTCTGTCGCTCCAAAACTAGTCAAACAACGTGCAAACCAATGAAAATATACTCTAATACTCATAACAAATTGATTTAAACAATTTCCCAACTTCGCTTGAAAAGTCGATAAGGCAACCCTTGGGCCGAAAATTTTTGAAGATAAACATTACCCATAACGTTACTAACTCAAATATAAAGTTTATTCCAATTCCATGCCCAAATTAAAATCCAAAAATACCAATTTCTAGGTTTTTCTTCAAAATCCCAAATTTCTACTAATTTCCATGTTTAAGTCCATACATATACCTTGTATTTAACTTGAAATAGGTTGGAATCACTTACCTTGTGATGCATGCTGGAAATGGTGCTCCAAATCTTTCCAAGGTTGGCTCCCATGGAGGAAATGAAATGAAAATTGCAAAATTCCCGTTTTAAAACTTCACTACCCAGGTTCGCCCTTCTGCGCGTTCGTGGAAAGACCATCGTGATCGCAAATGAAAAAATGTACTGCCTCCAATTTCCTCTTCGTGTTGGTGTCAACTAGTCCACATTCGCGATGCCTTCAGGGCCTACTACTTCGCGTTCGCGGTTGAAGCTCCGCTTTCGCGAAGGCTAAATGGCTTCAGGTCCCCCAGTCTTCTTCCTTCTTCGCGTTCACAACCCTTGTGCCGCATTCGCGAAGGCTTGCCCAGCTTCTACCTCGCATTTGCGAAGGCCAAATCCCAACAGCCCCAACAATCCTCTTCGCGAACGCGGAACTCCCTTCGCGTTCGCAAAGGACAAAACTAGAACCAGCAATAGCAGTTCCAAAACAGCTCAACTTGATCTGATACCATCCTGAAACACACCTGAGGCCCCCAAGACCCCGTCCAATCACAGCAACCTGTCCCAAAACATGACACGAACTTGCTCGAGGCCTCAAATCACATAAAACAACGTCAAAACTATGAATCGCACCCTAATTCAAGCATAATGAACATAAGAACTTCAACATTGTACATTCAATGCTGAAACCTATCAAATCACGCCCGATTGACCTAAACTTTTGCACACAAGTCACATTTGAAATTAAGGACCTACTCCAACTTCGAGAATCAGAATCCGACCCCTATATCAAAAATTTCACTCCCGGTCAATCTTCCCAAAAATCTTCAAATTTCATTTTTCGCCAAATGACCCCAAAATGACCTACAGACCTCCAAATCCACATCCGGATGCTCTCCTAAGACCATAATCACCATACAGAGCTATTCCCTTGCTCGGAATCTTATATGTACATCGATAACATTGAAATACACTTCAACTCAAATCCATGAAATTTCCAAAATGCAAACTTTCCACAATGGCGCCGAAATGCTCCCAGGTCATCCGAAACTCGATCTGGACATACGCCCTGTTGATAGCCAATTTTTCCCTGTATTTTTTAGAATATGCAAAATGCCTTCAAAATAGCCTATATACGCATATATAAGTATATCCCAAGGTTGCATTATTTTTCCTTAATTTTCCGAAGATTTTAAATCAATTCACTGCCCTATTTTATCAAGAAAAAACCCAATAATTGTCACCAAAATTATTATTTTTGGTGACTCATTTATTGGACTCTCATATTTATACTAAAATATAGCTAAGATATTTTTTACACATTATTACAAATTTACTTTAGTATTTTAAGGATAAAATTGCATAATTGCAATATTAGCCATTTTTTAGGTTTAAATCCGTCTCATATTTATAAAATGAGATTTTATATTTTTAAATTGATAATTATATATCATAAATAATTTTAGTGCTTTCAATTAGTTTTTAGAAATTTATTTACTAATTTTTATAAATTAAATGGGAAAAAGAGGGCTATTTAACATATAGCCAGATTAGGCCTTCTAATTTAGCCTAATTAAACCCAATACCCAACCCAAATTAAACCAACCCAAAGACCCAAGTCCAATCCTAAATCTACCCGACCCAACCCGGATTAAATCTTGGTCGTTGATCAATTTTGATCAACGGTCTAGATCCGCCCTTACCAAATTAAACCAAACGACCCCCCAAGACCCCTCTCATTTCCTCACTCGTCTCTATATCTCTATATCTGGTTCTCTCTAGAACCTTCCCCCTTCCCCTCCACTCCGATAAGTTTCACTCACCTTCTCCGGCCACCTCCTGGCCTGAATCTATGGTGGTCCCACCACCTACCAGCCTTCCATGGTGCATACACGCTTGATTGCTGAGGTTTCATGGTCTGACCACGAAGAAGCTTCATCCAGACCTTGTTGATTCAAATTTTATGGCCATCTCCGGCCTTGCTCCGGCAAGCCATGTCTATTTCGAGCCTGGCTTCGACCCCTCCTGCTTAGATCAACAACTATCCAAGCCTTTCTCACCATTTGGGTTCCTCTGAAACCCTAGCTTTTGAGGTTCTTCTATTTTTTTTTAGATCTGTTCTAGATCCGTGTTTTCCCTAAACTTTTAAACGATTTTTGATATTTCTTTCAAAAATTATGCTTTCAAAACCTTTATATTTTTCCGATTTAGGGTTTTTTTTGTGTTCTTTATATGTTTCTCTACTGTGTTCTTTATACGTTGCTCTACTGTGTTCTTTATATGTTTCTCTATTGTGTTCTTTATATGTTTCTCTACTTTGTTCTTTATATGTTTCTCTATTGTGTTCTAGTTAAGTTTCTTCTAATATGCTTCTCCTACTGTTCTTATTAGTTTTTTCCATTAGGTTTCTTATCAGTTCTTCTACTATGTTTCTTTGAGTTCCTCTACTGTGTTTCACATGCTGTTCTTTTACTATGCTTCTCATGAGTTCCTGCTACTGAAAGAGCATGTTGAAGGTCTCAATTCCTTTCTGAGACCTCTAAACCTGTTTCGACTAGTATCTTTTTCCTTGATTACTTGTCCTCTCATCTCTGCACTCGATTGATGGTAAAACCCTAGAATTTGGGGGTTCATCTGATTTTGAGAACATTGGCTATGTGATATGCTTGTTCTTCATCTTTGAAATTATCTGATTTCAGAAATCCTAACTATTTCGAGTTTCTGACTTTGTTTCATCTGTTGCTCAACTGAGTCTTGAAATCTTTGTTTCAACCTCTGTTTCTTTAAGCAATTCTGATTCTCCACTAAACTCGTCTAAGGTCTTTTACACTGGACCTTATGTATGTTATTTGATACTATCTCTCTTCTACATTGCTAACCTATGTGACTATCATGATCCTATAGTCTATTACCTACTGATTTTGCAATGACATCACATTTTCTTTCTTTGCCCTAAATTCAGCTTAGCATCTCTTTATATGTGTTGAACTTCCCTCTAAAATGACTTTCAATTTTGATTAATTTCAGACTTCCTTCTGTATAGGTTTGATTGATTTCTTTCCTTGTTTGTTGATTTCCATGTGACTCGATTTAAGTTAAAAACTTTCCTCAGCTTTTCTGACTTGGTTCATTCATGGACCAGTGATTACAGAATCTCTGATCCTTGATTTACTGTCTACTAATTGATTTTTGTCACCTTATTTATGTAATCGTGTATTTCAAAGTTCTGCCCTTAAGTAACTCCTATGTATTTACCCCTAATTGCCTACTTTTCACAAGATGTTTATTTGATTTCTTTCCTTAAATAGTTTTTACCGTTTGAGTCTGAATTCCTTAATTAAAGGAAGTCTTGTATTGATTGATTTTAATTGATACCCCAGTTCCATAATTATTTTTCCCTTACCTTATTTCTGCCTATTTTTCACACTATAAATACACGACTCTTTCATTAGCACAAAAAAAACATCCCTCTCATAGTCTTTCTGAAATTACACTTACACGCAATAGTATTCTCTCTTATTGCTTGCACTGTGCCCTGTTTGCAAGACCTACTAACTTTCTTTATTTTGCTTCTTTGAAACTGGTATGTCCTGATTTAAGTTTCAGCACCACAACAATGTGTTTATTTACTGCTTTTGTATCCCTGTTTACTGCTTGTGTATAGTTCAACACTCACTAACATACTTGATTTCTTTTTGCCTGTTCTATTATGAATCCCAAACCCCTTGCCCCCCTATGTGTTTAAGCTATGGTTGAGGTATGGCAGTACTACAAGTTACTATCCATGAATCAAATTAAATCCCCTGGAATCCTAGCTTCTAATAGTGTGCGTTTTTGGGAGGCTTACAGGTATGCTAGCATCCTCCATTGTTGGGCATGCCTAAAGCCTGCCCTTGCCTAAGCAATAGGCTTTTTACAATCTCCCTACTCCCTTGAACCCCCTTATGTGTGTTTATTAGTAACTATTTCCCCCTCCTTTTCCCTTTAGCATTCTATTCTGCACTTGCACACTTTCTTAGTCTTTAAGTTCTACCCCCCTCTTGTGAGCCTTGCCTTGGGACCCTTTGAGTTCCCTCTGAACTTGGACACTTGAGGGCTGGCCCTTCCACACTGCACTTGTCCTAATCTGATAATACATTTGGGTGTGAGCATTACCCGGAGTCCCTTTTGAGGCTCTTAGGGAACTTTGACATACTCGAATGGGAGAAAGGCTTTGGATTATGATCTTATGGAGTTGGTTTACCTCATATTCCAGACATGAAGTCTGAATTAGGCTCTCCTTTGGCTGTACTTTTATTTATATTTTCTGATATATTTTTCACTTTATTCCGGGCTGTAATAATTTGTAATAAACTCTTGGGGATGGTTAGTGAAAAGGGCGGGTAACAATGTATGTAAAGGGTAGATACCATGCCTATAGGTCATTCTGAATTTTGCAACTCTCATATAGAAATCATGCCTATAGGTCATTCTGAATTCTGCATGTCCAATTCTCACATAGATACCATGCCTATAAGTCATTCTGAAATCTGCATGCATATAGAAATCATGTATATAGGGCCTTCTGAATCTGTATATCCATTTTCATCTAGAAATCATGTCCATTAGTATCTGGAAATCTGAATTATGCATATGCATATAGAAAATATGCCTATAGGTCCTTCTGAATCCTGTATATCCATTTTTTCATCTAGAAATCATGTTCATAGGTCTTAAACAATCAATTGCAATCAGATATCATGTTTATAGGTCTTAAACAAAAATTCAGCACCTAGATATCATGTCTATAAGGCTTCTGCATTTTTACCATGTCTACAAAAGGCTTAAAATCAACAACGCATAGAAAGCATGCCTATAGGAACTCCTAATCGAATCTGAGTCGCTTCATTCACGTATAGAACTAAAAATCAGTAACAACGGTACTGTTAGCTGTAGAACTTATAATCTTCGTTAAAAAAAAATTGGATTTTCTTCTAACCTGACTACCTTTTTTTTAACCAGTACGTGTCCAGTTTATTTATTTAAACCTTGATATCCGCTGCTTTCTGAATTCAATAGATACCATGCCTATAGGATCCTTGTCCAACACTTAGGCAACCCTTAGGGTAAAGTTATAAACTGAATCTGTTCTATTAACTACAACCAGCAGGCAGGCCTGATTCGGGCTTCTTATCTGAATTATGTAATAAATCAGTCTGCCTCAACCTTTAAGTTCTTTCATGTTTAGTATTTAATCAGACCCTATACAGTATGTGTAAGTCATGCTAATTACATGCTTCTTTGTTTAAAGGAGGTATATCTGAGCCTTTTGCTTGTTATGTGCTTTCCCCCAACTTGCTATACATGTTTTGTGTGTCGCCTTTAGAATTTTGCCTTTGAAACTACAAATAAGCCTAATATCCCTCCCCTTTAGGATTAGTAGTCCTAAATGCCTCCGGGACTGATAGGATTGGGTCGGGTAATAGCATGCAATAAGTAAACGAGACCATTCAGCGCTTTAATACCTTAACGGAGTGGGAGGGGTAGATATGGATATGATGACCACGCGATAACGTCTCGTGTAGCCCCTCTTTGAGGAGTGATTACCGGATGTTGTGTGGGGTGATCCATATTATTAATAAACCTAGGACCCCCTTTCCTTTGCTTCTTTGTTTCTTCTAAAGATTTCAAATTATTTCCTTCAAGAAAAAATCAGCTTTCTTCTAGTTCTTTCCAACCTTGTTTATTTGTAAACCATTATGTGAAAATCCCCTCTTATTTGAAGTTTTATTTGCCTACGTGTTATTTGCATCTAAATTCACAATAATAGTCTGGCCGGGAACCACACTAGTGGATTCTGAGGGGTGCCTAATACCTTCCCCTTAGAATAATTTCAAGCCCTTACCCAATCTCTGGTTACTCAAATCAAAACTCTCTTGGTGCCCTAATGCACCCTAATCATTAGGTGGCGACTCTTCGAATCAAACCCAATTCCCAAAAGGGATGAGTTGTCCTCCCAAATGTCATAAACCCGATTTCGTGAAAAAAAAAAAAGGGGTGCGACACGCCCAGGTCAAAATCATCATAAGAACCTATTGGAACTTTCAAATCCCAATTTCGAGGTTGTTTCCTCAAAATTCAAACCTTGGCAAACTCTTTCAACTTAAAGCTTCCGAAACGAGAATTTTCTTTCCAAATCAACCCCGAACTTCCCGAAATTCAATTCCGACCACGCGTGCAAGTTATAATACCTGAAATGAAGCTAATCAAGGCCTCAAACCTCCGAACAACACGCTGGGCCTCAAAACGATCGGTCGAGTCGTTACACTTTATGTTGTTATCAGTAATTGTGTAATTCGAGGTTCCTATGACATTTTGCGTCAAAATGTTTGACATGATCCTGGAATGAGATTGTGAGGCTTCATTCATAGTATATTCCTTGTATATGCTGGACATGCTTGGTGAGAAGAATCTCCATGAATTCCCTTCCAATCCTTCCGTAAAAACTATTGAAATCCAGTGCCTCGTCTATATGTAATTGGCATTGCTTGCTTATTGTGTGTGGTTCTGCAACTAAAGTATGATGTCCCCAAGTGCAAATGTAGCTGGTAGTTCTCCTCTGCTGAGTGCAGTGTGCCCACATTTCGAATCTGTTATTTGGTGTTGTTAATGCCTGTTGTAGAACTGGCTCCCAGCCCAGGATTGTTGTGTATAGACGTTCATGCACCTTTGCTCCCCAAATCTTGGGTCTTCTAATTGGTAATCGGTGAAAACTTATGTATGAACCCAAAGCTCAATATGTCTCCAAGTTCAAAATTCTGGTCGGCCTTCCCTTTCATTGTATCTCTTTAGTTGGTCCACCTATTGTTGCACAAGCTGGCTTGAGTGCCTGAATATGTTCTGCTTCTATTTCAATGATCCTCTCACGAAAGTTGTGTCTTGCGTGGGCAGAGTTGCATCGTAGATATCTATTAGAAAGATCTGCCTAGCCCTCTCCATTGCTATCATCCTTGTGCTTATCAATGACTCTTCTCCAAGGGAATGAGCGGTAGGTGATAATACCACCCTTTGGAGTTGATTCATTAAATAAGGCATGTTCACAGTAACGATTCCTGCAAAAAAAAAAAAACTACATTAGTGTTAAAAAATAGCCACCATACTCTCCTCCCAAAGGATTCGAATATGATGGATATATGAACTACCTTCTCCCTCCCTCAAACTCCTTTCCTCCTTACCTCCTAACACCTTGCAACTCTTATTCTCATATGTGAACACTGTAACTTATCAGTGTTCACTAACCTCCTAACTTGGACATCCGAAGCCATGGCACTCAATCTAGCCGATAGCCGAAGCATGTCTCCCGACCCGAATTTTCCACCGTCGGGATCGTGATAGCGCCTGACATTGAACTCGCTAGGCAAGACAACGTTTCTGATTATTTTACCTTTTTCCTTTATCTTTAACAATTTATCAGATGATATAAGAAAATTAGTGGAAATCAAAATGCGGAAGAATAGAACTAAACAATTTAATTGAATACTAATACAAAATCCATAATGAAACTCCACCCAGAACTGGTGTCACAATCTCACGGACTGACTACGAATACTACAAATAGTGGTCTGAACAAGGGAAATACACATCTGTCTCAGAAATAGATAAAAACATAATGGAAATATGATAGAAGGGGACGCCAAGGCCTGCGGACGCCTGCAGGACTACCTCGGGTCTCCACTGGACTGAAGGCAGCAACCTCGAACTACGGTCCGTAGGGTCCAGTACCGGGATCTGCACAAAAAGTGCAGAGTATAGTATCAGTACAATCGACCCCATGTACTGGTAAGTGTTGATCCTAACCTCGGCGAAGTAGTGACGAGGCTAGGATGCGATAACCATATAAACCTGTGCAGTTAAATCATATACGAGAAGCAATAATAACAAGAATTGAACAGAATAAGACGGAAAAAGGGGGAACATGCTGAGGGGATATCAGGTTATGACAATAACAAAGTAGAGCGACAAAGTAAATCAAACTTGAAGCAACGGAAACGATAACACATTAACAAGTGCACGGCATCACCCTTCGTGCTTTTACTCTCGTCCTCACCATTGAAATCAATAGAAACGGCACGGCATCACCCTTCGTGCTTTTACTCTCTTATAATCATGGCACGGCATCACCTTTCGTGCTTTTAATTTCATTAATATGGCACGGCATCACCCTTCGTGCATTAACACTCACAATATAGGCACAGCATCACCCTTCGTGCATTAACTCTCACTCTCACTATCATGCACGGCAACACCCTTTGCGCTTTACACTCTTCCTCACCAAACAAATGAAATGATATCATCCCCGCAAGGGAATCAACAATAGAAACATCAATAGAAACAATATCGTCCTGGCAAAGGAGTCAACAATTGAAACAATATTATCCCGGCAAGGGAATCAGCTATAACCAATCTAGTTTCAACAGTTACTTCACAATAAATCTTAACTTGAGCCAATACTCGACAATGGTCAATTATGAAGAATTTGTCATAAGTCTTGTTCCACGGTGCTAATCATCAATTTAAGCATGAACAATACATAATAAAATCACAACGATCTTAATATAAGACTCACGGGCATGCTTGACACCAACGTATAGATACTCGTCACCTTACCTACGCGTCGTACTCGACACTAACACATAGAAAATAAGACACAACACATATTCCCTCAAGCTAAGGTTAGACCAAACACTTACCTCGGATTCCACAGCCAAACTCAAGCCTCAAATACCGCTTTCCCTCTAGATTTCGCCTCCAATTCTCTTGTATCTAGCCATAATTAACTTCACAATATCAATAAGTGCTAAAGAATTCAACTCCAATGCTTAATTATAGGTTTTCTATCATTTTTTCCAAAAAGTCAAAAATTGACCCTGGGCCCGCTTGGTCAAAACTCGAGGTTCGGACCAAAACCCGATTACCCATTCACCCATGAGCCCGAATATGTAATTAGTTTCGGAATCTGACCCCAAATCGAGGTCTAAATCCCCAAATTTGTAAAATTCCAAATTCTCTTAAAATCCCTAATTTCTACCCTTAAAGAACAAGATTTAGGCCTAGAAATCTAATGGGTGTTGATGAAAAATGAAAGAAACGAGTTTAAGAATACAAACCTAGGATTTGGTGTTGAAACTTCTCTTCAAAAATCTCCCAAGGTCGGATTCTATGGAAGGGGATATGAAATTTTGAAGAAATCCTGACCTAGGTTCTGTTTTTAAATCACTGGACAGACCTTCTTCGCTTTCGCGAAGGGTCTGTCGCGTTCGCGATGCTTGTGGCCAGAAGGGCCTACGCGTTCATGATGAGCTTCTCGCGTTCGTGATGGTCTACCTCCCTTGACCATCGCATTCGCGGGCCTGGGACCGCGTTCGCAAAGAACAACTCAAGGACTCCCCCAGCCACCTCAATTACACTACGCATTCGCGTGTGGCCAGTCGAGTTCGCGAAGAGCAATCCCCCCAGTGCTCCGCATTTGAGACCAAGGCCTCGCATTTGCTTAGAAGAAACCCCACCCCAGCCCAGCTTGTACTTCGCGTTCCCGTGAGCTGTATCATGAACGCGAAGAACAAAATATCAGTACACCAGAAGCACCAAAACGGTAGAAGTTCTTAAGTCCAAAACATACCGAAACCTATCCGAAACTCACCCGAGCCCTCGGGGCTCCAAACCAAACATGCACACATGTCTAAAAACAACATATGGACTTACTCGTGCGATCAAATCGCCAAAATAATATCTTAAACAACGAATTTAGCATCAAAATCAAAGAAAATCTCAAGAACTCTTAAAGTTACTATTTTCACAACCGAGGGTCCGAATCATGTCATATTAATTTCGTTTCTTACCAAATTTTACAGGCACAACATAAATACCATATTAGACCTGTACCATGCTCCGAAACCAAAATACGGGCCCGATACCATCAAATTCAAACATCATGAAATTTCCAAAAACTCTTATATTTTCAGTTAAACAATTTTCTTCAAAAATTCATTTCTCGGGCTAGGGACCTCAGAACCCAATTCCGGGCATACGCCCAAGTCCCATATTTTTCTATGGACCCTCCGAGACCGTCAAATCATGGGTCCGGGTCCGTTTACCCAAAATGTTGACCGAAGTCAACTTAAATTCAAATTTAAAGGCAACATTGGTATTTTTCTCACATTTTTTTTATAAGGGCATTCCCGAAAAGCGCTCAGACTGCGCACGCAAATTGAGGAGAAGGAAAATGAGGCCTTGAAGGCCTCGGAACCCCAGATTGAGTTCTAAAACGTGAGATGACCTTTTGGGTCATCACGTTTTCCACCTCTAAAACAATCATTCGTCCTCAAACGGACATAGAAAAGTACCTGAGTCGGTGAAAAGATGGGGATATTGTCTCCGAATATCGAACTCGGACTCCCAGGTAGCTGCCTCGACAGGCTAACCTCTCCGCTGAACATAAACTGAAGGATAACTCTTCGATCTCAACTGACGAACTTGCCGGTCTAGAATAGCTACCGGCTCATCCTCATAGGTCAAGTCCTTGTCCAACTGGACAGTGCTGAAGTCTAACACGTGGGATAAATCACCGTGATACTTCCGAAGCATGGACACATGAAACACTGGACGCACGGCTGATAAACTCGGCGGCAACACAAGTCTGTAAGCCACATCTCCCACTCTATCAAGGATCTCAAAAGGCGCGATGAACCTAGGGCTTAGCTTGCCCTTCTTCCCAAATCTCATCACACCCTTCATGGGAGACACCCGAAGCAACACTCGCTCCCCGACCATGAATGCCACATCACGAACCTTGCGGTCAGCATAACTCTTCTGCCTGGACTGAGTTGTACGAAGCCTATCCTGAATGATCTTAACCTTCTCCAAGGCATCCTGAACTAAATCTGTACCTAACAACCGAGCCTCTCTTAGCTCAAACCACCCAACTGGCGATCGGCACCACCTATTGTATAATGCCTCATAGGGAGCCATCTGAATGCTCGACTGGTAACTGTTGTTGTAGGCAAACTCTGCTAATGGCAAGAAATGATCCCAAGAACCTCCCAAGTCAATAACACATGCTCGGGGCATATCCTCCAAAATCTTAATAGTATACTCGGACTGTCCGTCCGTCTGAGGATGAAACGATATGCTCAACTCGACCCGCGTACCCAACTCACGATGTACTTCCCTCTAGAAATGCAAGGTAAACTGCGTACCTCGGTCAGAAATGATAGACACAGGAACCCCATGAAGACGAACAATCTCCCAGATATAGATCTCAGCCAACCGCTCAGAAGAATAGGAAACTACCACAGGAATGAAATGCGCTACTTGGTCAGCCTATCCACAATAACCCATACTGCATCGAACTTCCTCTGAGTTCGTGGGAGTCCGACAACAAAATCCATAGTGATACGCTCCCACTTCCACTCAGGAATCTCAATCTTCTGAAGCAAACCACCAGGTCTCTCTAATTCTCGTACTTTACCTGCTGACAATTCAAACACCAAGCTACATACGCAACAATGTCCTTCTTCATCATCCTCGACCAATAATGCTGTCGCAAGGCCAGATACATCTTAGCGGCGCCTGGATGAATAGAGTACCGGGAACTATGGGCCTCCTCTAGAATCAACTCACAAAGTCCATCCATATTAGGCACACAAATACGACCCTGCATCCTCAAAACTCCATCGTCTCCCACTATAACCTGCTTGGCACATCCGTGCCGCACCGTGTCTCTGAGGACAAGCAAATGAGGATCATCATACTGCCGATCTCTGATACACTCAAATAATGAAGTACAAGCGACTGTGCAAGCTAGAACACGATTGGGCCTAGAAACATCCAACCTCACGAACTGATTGGCTAAAGCATGAACATCCAAAGCAAGCGGCCTCTCACCGATCGGAAAATACGCAAGGCTGCCCATACTGGCTGACTTCCTACTCAAAGCATCGGCCACTACATTGGCCTTCCCCGGATGATACAAGATAGTGATATCATAGTCTTTCAATAGCTCCAACCACCTCCTCTGCCTCAAATTTAGCTCCTTTTGCTTGAACAAGTACTGCAAACTCTTGTGATCTGTGAACACCTCACATGACACGCCATATAAATAATGCCTCCAAATCTTTAGTGCGTGAACAATGGCTGGTAGCTCCAAATCATGAACTGGATAATTCTTCTTGTGGATCTTCAACTATCGCGAAGCATAAGCAATGAACTTGCCATTCTGCATCAACACCGCACCAAGTCCAATACGAGATGCATCACAATATACTGTATATGGCCCAGAACCTGTAGGCAATACCAACACCGGTGTCGTAGTCAAAGCTGTCTTGAGCTTCTGAAAGCTTGCCTCACACTCGTCCGACCACCTGAACTGGGCACCCTTCTAGTTTAACATGTTCATCAGGGCTGCAATTGTTGAAAACCCCTCAACAAACCAACAGTAATAGCCCGCCAAACCCATGAAACTCCGAATCTTTGCAGATGTTGTGGGTCTAGGCCAGCCCTTGACTGCCTCAATCTTCTTAGGATCTACCTGAATACCCTCTACTGATACAACATGACCCAGGAATGCTACTAAGCTCAACCAAAACTCACACTTCAAAAACTTTGCATACAACTGGTTGTCTCTCAAAGTCTGAAGAACAACTCGAAGATGCTGCTCGTGCTCCTCCCGTCTGTGGGAATAGATCAAAATATTATCAATGAAGACAATCACGAAGGAATCTAAATAAGGATTGAACACTCGGTTCATCAAATCCATGAAAGCTGCTGGGGCATTTGTCAACCCAAATGACATCACTAAGAACTCATAATGCCCGTACCGAGTGTGGTAAGCTGTCTTAGGGACATCGGATGCCCTAATCCTCAACTGATGATCGCCAGACCTCAAATCGATCTTCGAAAATACCTTTGCCTCCTGAAGCTGATCAAACAAATCATCAATCCTCTGCATTGGATGCTTGTTCTTGATGGAAACTTTGTTCAACTACCGATAATCTATGCACATACTCATTGATCCATCCTTCTTCTTAACAAACAACACTAGCGCACCCCAAGGCGAGACACTAGGTCTAATAAAGCCTTTATCCAGCAAGTCCTGCAACTGTTCTTACAATTCTTTCAACTCTGGCGGGGCCATACGATATGGCGGAATAGAAATGGGCTGAGTGCCCGAAGCCAAATCAATGCAAAAGTCAATATCCCTGTCGAGTGGCATCCCCGGCAGGTCTGAAGGAAATACCTCTGGAAACTCACGAACAACGGGCACAGAATCCATAGAAGGAACCACAGCACTAGAATCACGATCATACTCCAAATAGATCAAACATCCCTTAACAACCATACGCCGAGCCTTCATATATGAGATAACCCTGCTGGTAGAATGACCAGGAGTCCCTCTCCACTCCAAACGAGGCATCCCCAGCAATCCTAAGGTCACGATCTTAGCACGACAGTCCAATATAGCATGAAAAGGGGATAACCAATCCATCCCCAAAATGACATCGAAATCCACCATATCGAGAAGTAAGATGTCTACACGGATATCAAGACCCCCAATAACGACCACGCAAGCACGATAAACACGATCTACCATAATAGAATCACCCACTGGTGTAGACACATAAACAATAGCACTCAAAGAATCACGAGGCACAACCAAATATGAAGCATAGTAAGAAGACACATAGGAGTATATAGACCATAGATCAAATAGAACTGAAGCATCTCTACTGCAAACTGAAACCGTACCTGTGATAAAGGCATCGGATGCCTCAGCCTCAGGCCTGGCAGGGAAAGCATAACATCGGGGCTGGGCCGCACCACTCTAAAATACATCCTTGGGACGGCCTCCTGCTGGCTGGCCTCCACCTCTAGCTGATTGACCTCCACCTCTAATGGCCTGACCTCCACCTCCAACACCTATACCCCTACCTCTAGCTGGCTGAGCGGGCGGTGGAACACCCGGTGCCAGAACCATGGCACGAGAACCCTGATGCTGAGAACTGGTTGATACTCGAGGTCAAAATCTAGCAATGTGCCTCGGATCACCATACGTATAACAAGACCTCGGCTGCTGAGACTGCTGACCCTAAAACTGACCCGACGGCCTGACTAACCACCCTGAAAACTCTAGAGCGGTGGTGCACTGATAGAAGCTGGTGATGCACTGTAGGGCAACTGATCAGAATACTGCATATGAAAACCACGGCCACCTGGAGCACTGTGAGAAGATTGAAGTGCTTAATGAAATGGCCTAAGAGGATGGCCCCTACCAAAAAAATCCCTGCCTCCAGATGAGGCACCACTGAACCTGCCAGTATGACGGGGCCTCTTGTCAGACCCCTGACCACTCCCCTGTAATAGAACCATCTCAACTCGCTTGGCCACATTGGTTGTATCCTGGAAAGAAATCTCACTCCCTGTCTCCTTAGCCATCTGCAATCTGATAGGCTGAGCTAGTCCCTCAATAAACCTCCTCACCCTCTCTCTCTCGATGGGAAGTATAATAAGAGCATGACGGGCCAAAGTAATAAATCTGGTCTCGTACTAAGTGACGGTCATAGAACCCTGCTGGAGATGCTCAAATTGCCTCCAATATCCCTCCCGCTGAGTGATAGGAAGAAACTTCTCCAGAAATAGCTGATAGAACCGATCCCAAGTCAAAGTCGGTGACCCAGCTGGTCTAGCCAAACATTAATCTCTCCACCAAGTCTTGGCGGAACCTGACAGACGAAAAGTAGCAAAGTCGACCCCATTGGTCTCCACTATCCCCATGTTTCATAGAACCTCATGACAGTTGTCCAAATAGTCCTGGGGATCCTCTGAAGATGTACCGCCATAGGTAGTAGTGAAAATGTTAAATCTTGCATTTTCGTACGTTAAAAGTTTCGTCTTCAATTAATTAACGTAGACTCGGGATGAGATTATCTTGGCATTAATGCATTTACGCTATTTATAATAAGCGATAAAGAAGTGTCATGAAGGATAAAGGGGTACTCGAATTAAAGAAAATGAGTTTCGTTAAGAGTGGCCAATTTGAGATAAAATACGGGTCGAGCGATAATATCCGATGATTATGAACTAGTACCATGCAAGCTACCATATGACCACGGTAGTATAATGTATAAAGTATATATAAATTATATTAAAAATAAGTAGAATTTTAAGTAATTTATGGCAATTTTTCTTAAATTATGCGGGTAATTGATTAATTACCGGGTAACGGGACATTACCCAGTTAACTAATAAGTGGATAAAAAAATTATAATAAAATTATAAACCCCCCCCCCCCCCCCCAACCCCAAAACGTGTCATAAAGCCACAATGGCTAAATATGACTCTTGGTCATTATTGCCATGTGGCTAGTTATGGCAGTGTAAAAAACAAGACTTAAACATAAGTCTTACCAAAATAAGACTTTCTCATAAGCATCCATGAGTCATTGTTATCAATTCATTGTTAATATCAAATCCACTCTGTCTTTGGTTCAACAAAACGTTAGAGCATAAGCAAAAATTCGAAATTTCAAGGAATCAAAAGCTAATTTCGCATGGTCCGTAGCTAAATTCTGTTGAAGCTAATTTCAAGCTTCTAAAAGAGTACATTGCAATCTTCTCCAGTAATATTATATGGATTTTTTCCTACTCCAAGTATATTAAGGTCATCCCTTTTTTCTTTTGGCATGGTTCAATTTATACCGAAGAAAAGAGCAAACGTACAGTTTCCATAAATTACTCTATTCATAGAGATACTAGGGGTGTCTATATTCTTGATTCCCTGTGAGATATCTTCTGTTCATGGGTCTTAGAATAATACGCAGTTGAAAAAAAGTTTAAACAGAAGGAATATTGAGATTTTTACGTATTTTTTATGCATTTCACCCATTTATACATGTGCATTGGCCCATGATCAGACGGTACTATATACGCGTGTATATGTAAATATATGTATATGGGATATGGAAAAAGGTTACGACGTTATATATGCACCACCACCTGATCAGCTGGTATATATTGATGATGTTGCCCACAGCGACCGAGACGATATGATAGGATGCCCTCAGTGGTTTGATCATATAATGTACACCCATAACTATGCATGGCACGACATTTATACGCACGTGAATACATTATAAATGATTTAGAATTTACAAAGTTATTCAGATTTAAAGACGTGTTTCTGTAATCCATGTTTCATCTATGTCTTTTACGTACTAATTTTCACGCCTTACATACTCAGTACATTTTTCGTACGGATGCCCTATTTCACGGGGCTTGCGTTTCATGCCCGCAGGTGCAGCTAGGCAAGCTGACGGTCCCCCTTCTTAGGATCCCTGATCAGCGAGAGTTGGCGTGCTCCACTTGATCCGGAGCTGCTTTTGATTTTGGTACGATATGTTTATATATATATATATATATATATATGGGTATGACATGGCTCAATCCCGTCCTTATACAGTTATATATCTATTAGAGGTCTGTAGATAGTATATCTAGTTGGGTTGTATGTGTCTTTGTCGGCTTTCAGTTATTGGATGTATAGTTGTCTATAGCAGCCTTGTCGGCTCGCCCACTGTATTCTACATGTATACGTATATATGCCTTGTTGGCAGGTTTCATTCACGTATGTTATCTTCGTAATTCAGCAGATGTTATTCAGGTTTACATCTTAAATGCATGCTTAGAGGTGTTTGACAGGTAGGACTTGGGCACCCATTGCGGCCCATCGGTTTGGGTCGTGACAAAAATGGTATCAGAGCAGTTCTGTCCTAGGGTAGTCTACAGACCGTGTCTAGTAGAGTCTTGTTTATGGGTGTGTTGTGCACCACACTTATAAATAGGAGGCTACAGGACATATAGGATGTTATCCTCTCTTTTTATCTCAAATCATGCGTTACAAGAATTCATGTTCCTAACGATATGTTATATTTTCAGCGATGCCTCCAAAGAGTACGGCCGCCCAGAGGGGAATGTCTGTGGCTGGTGAGACTACTAGTCGAGCGCTACGAGTTACCGGGGCTCGGGGAGAGTCTCATGGTGAGGTTCCATCTCAGACTTCACATACCCCGCCCTTTCCAAAAGAGCTCCGAGGGGCACCAGTTCCAGTGCCCGCCCCTGTACATTCAGCACCTCAGCCGGATGCACTGGGTCTGGATATGAGAGATGTTATTCAGCTATTAACCCGATTAGTAGCCGCGCAGGCTCGGCGTCAGGAAATAGGTATTGGTCATGCAGATAGGTCTGTCAGTGAGAGGGTTCGTGACTTCATTAGTTTAGACCCCCCAGTATTCACTGGGGCAGATCCGAACGAGGACCCTCAGGTATTTATTGATAGAGTGCAGAGGACATTACGGGCAATGAAGGCCACTGCAAGTGAGTCAGTTGAGCTAGCTTCCTATAGACTCCGAGATGTTGCAGTTAATTGGTACGAGTCTTCGAAATTGTCCAGAGGTAAGAATGCCCCTCCAGCAGTGTGGCAGGAGTTTATAGAAGCTTTTCTTCCATTATCTGCCACCAGAGCTTAAACGGGCCAGAGTTGGTAGGTTCTTGACCCTTCGGCAGGGTAACATGAGTGTTTGGGAGTACAGCCTTCAGTTTGATTCGTTGGCTATATATGCTCCCACTATTGTATCTAAGATGGAGGATCGGGTGCACCGGTTCATCATGGGATTAGAGCCTCACTTTCTTAACGATTGTATGTCGATCTCACTTCAGCCAGACATGGATATTTCTCGTATTCAAGCATATGCTCAGGGTGTAGAGGAGCGTAAACAGAAATAGAGGGCCGATCGTGAGCATGATAGGGCCCAAAATAAGAGAGCAAGGTCTTTGGGTCCTTCTTGTGAATTTCGAGGTGGTCAGAGGCAGCAGTACCCGAAGTATCCAGCCCTGCCATCGGCCAGCGTGCCCCCTCAGTTTGGCGGTAAGAAATTTGATCGTTCCTCATATTCAGCGTCTGGTCAGAATTTTCCGGGCCTCAAGTTCTCAGTATAGGGGTGAGTCAAATCAGATGAGGCCGCCCTTACCACGATGTGCTCAATGTGGTAAGCAACAGACCGGGCAGTGTCGTATGGGATTAGGTGTCTGTAATACTTGTGGTTATCCGGGCCACGTTATGAGGGATTCTTCGATGAGAGGTGATGCAAGCATAGCTCAGCCAGCGGAATTTGTAGCTGGTTCGTCATCATCAGTACGCCCCCTTGGGCAAGGTCCATAAGCACCATTGAGTCGTGGTAGAGGCAGAGGTGGAGCATCTAACTCGAGCAATCCTCAGAATCGCATTTATGTTGGCAGGACGACAGGACCAGGAGTCATCGCCTGATGTTGTTACAGGTATATTATCAGTCTACTCATATGATGTATATGCACTAATTGACCCAGGTTCCACCTTATCATACGTTACTCTGTTGGTTGCTAGTAAGTTTGAAATAAAACCTGAATTGGTTAAACCTTTTGAGGTGTCTACACCTGTTGGGGACTCAGTGATAGCTAAGCAAGTATATAGGGGTTGTATAATAGTTCATGGTCGATCTACCGTAGCAGACTTAATTGAGTTAGATATGGTAGAATTTGACGTTATTATGGGTATGGATTGGTTGGCTTTTTATCATGCCAATGTTGATTGTAGATCAAAGATAGTCCAATTTCAATTTCCAGGGGAGCCTGTTTTGGAGTGGAAAGGTAATACGGCATCGCCGAGAGGAAGATTCATTTCCTATATCAAGGCAAGGAAGATGATCAAAAAGGGTTGTATTTATCACTTAGTTCGGGTTCAGGATGTGGAAGTGGAGTCACCAACCATTCAGTCCATCCTAGTGGTTAATGAGTTTCCCGATGTTTTTCCCGATGAACTTCCGGGTCTTCCGCCAGAGCGAGAAGTTGAGTTTTCCATTGACCTACTACCAGATACTCATCCAATATCTATTCCTCCCTATAGAATGGCCCCCGCGGAGCTGAAAGAGTTAAAGGAACAGCTAAGGGACTTGCTTGACTGTGGGGAGCACCTGTGTTATTTGTGAAGAAGAAAGATGGTTCCTTATGGATGTGTAGTGATTATAGACAGTTAAATAAGGCAACGATCAAAAATAAGTACCCGCTCCCGAGGATTGATGATTTATTTGATCAGTTGCAAGGTGCCAAGTGTTTTTCAAAAATAGACTTGAGGTGCAGGTACCATCAGGTAAGGGTTAAGGATGAAGATATTCCGAAGACAGCATCCAGGACCAGATATGGTCACTTTGAGTTTCGTGTTATGTCGTTCGGTTTGACCAATGCCCCCGCAGTATTCATGGATTTGATGAACCGTGTGTTCAGGCCCTTTTTAGATCTGTTTGTAATTGTATTTATCAATGATATATTGGTGTATTCTCGTTCATAGGCTGAACATGCAGATCATTTGCGTATTGTGCTCAGAGTTCTACAAAAAGGGAAGTTGTATGCAAAATTCTCTAAGTGTGAATTCTGGTTAAACTTTGTAGCTTTCCTTGGGCATATCATTTCGGGTGAAGGCATCCGGGTGGATACACAAAAGATTGAGGCAGTAAATACTTGGCCTAGACCCACAACACCGATGGAGGTTCGTAGCTTTCTTGGTTTGGTAGGTTATTACAGGAGATTTGTAGAGGGATTTTCTTCCCTTTCAGCACCTTTAACAAAGTTGACTTAGAAGGGAGCAAAGTTCCAATGGACTGACGCTTGCGAACGGAATTTCTAGGCATTAAAGGACAGATTAACGTCAGCAACGGTTATGACGCTTCCAGAAGGGATCGATGGTTACGTTATCTATTGTGACGCATTGGGTTGGGTTGTGTGCTGATGCAACATGGTAAGGTTGTGGATTATGCTTCTAGACAACTAAGGAAGCACGAGAAGAACTACCTGACCCATGATTTAGAGTTAGCAGCGATGATTCATGCACTAAAGATGTGGAGGCACTACTTGTATGGCATTCATGTTGATATCTATACAGATCATAAGAGCCTCCAGTATATCTTCAAGCAAAAGGAATTGAATCTACGTCAAAGGAGATGGTTGGAGCTACTTAAAGACAATGGCGTTGATATTTTATACCATCCGGGGAAGGCGAACGTAATAGCCGACGCCCTCAAACGTAGATCTATGGGTAGCATGTCGTATTTACAGCCAGAAAAGAGGGGAATAGCCCATGAGGTTCATCAGCTAGCTAGTCTTGTAGTTCGGTTACTAGACTCAGGTGATATTGGAATCACTATTCAGGATACGGCAACATCCTCTTTAGTAACTGATGTAAAGGAATGCCAGTACAAGGATCCTATGTTATTTCATTATAGGGATACCACTCTTCAGAAAGAGAAGACGCCATTTGAAATTATAGAAGATGGGGTCCTCAGATATCGAGGACGATTATGTGTCCCTAATATTGCATGGCTACGTCGGCAGGTTATGGGAGAAACTCACTATTCTCGTCATTCTGTCCATCCAGGAGCGACAAAGATGTATCATGATATCAGGGAAGTGTATTGGTGGGACGGAATGAAAAAGGATATAGCGGAGATTGTTGATCAGTGTCCTAACTGTCACAGGTTAAGATTGAGCATCAGAAATCCGGTGGATTATTGCAAGCTATGGAGATTCCGACTTGGAAACGGGAAGTAATCAATATGGATTTCATCATAGGCTTACCTCGTACCCAGCGTAAGTTCGATTCGATATGGGTGATTGTTTATAGGCTTACAAAGTCAGCCCATTTTCTGCCCGTTAGAACTACGTATTCCTCAGAGGATTATGCAAGGCTTTATATTAAGGAGATAGTACGACTGCATGGTGTCCCTGTATCTATTATCTCGGATAGAGGAGCTCAATTTACAGCTAACTTCTGGAGGTCCTTCCAAAAAGAATTGGGGACTCAAGTAAGTCTTAGTACAGCATTTCATCCCCAGACAGACGGACAGGCTGAGCGTACTATTCAGACACTGGAGGATATGTTACGAGCTTGTGTGATAGACTTCAAAGGTAGCTGGGATGATCATCTGCCGCTTATTGAGTTCGCATATAATAATAGCTACCATTCTAGTATTCAAATGGCTCCATACGAAGCTCTCTACGGACGGAAGTGTAGGTCACCTGTAGGGTGGTTTGATGTTGGAGAATCTGGGTTACATGGGCCAGACCTGGTTCAACAAGCCATTAATTCGGGATCGACTATTGACAGCTCAGAGTCATCAGAAGTCATATTCAAACGTGCGGCGACGAGATATAGAGTTCGGGGTTGATGACTGGGTGTTCTTAAAGGTGTCACCTATGAAGGGAGTGATGAGGTTTGGCAAAAAAGGAAAACTTAGCCCACGATATATTGGGCCTTATAGGATCATTCGGAGAGTGGGCCAAGTAGCTTATGAGTTAGAATTACCATCGGAGTTGGAGTCTGTCCATCCAGTTTTTCACGTATCTATGTTACGGAAGTACATTGGCAATCCTACCCGAGTGGTGCCCACGGATGATGTACAGATTACAGAGGACTTGTCATACGAGGAAATTCTAGTTGTCATCCGAGACCGACAAATCTGCAAGCTACGAAATAAGGAGGTAGCCTCCGTGAAAATACTTTGGAGGAACAACAATGTGGAAGAAATGACTTGGGAGGCCGAGGAAGACATGAAGTCTAGATATCCCTACTTATTTCCTCCTCCAGAGAAGGTTCCGACTAAGACATCATAACCATAAGGTATATGTACAAATTCTTTTATTGGTTATTGTCGTTGGTCGTGTGAGACCGTTGTCGTTATTGATAATTGTGGTCCTTGGTGGCGTTGGATTATTAAGCTTCTACAGGGAGAATTGGTAGTAGTGTTGTTACAAAGGTGACCCTGCCAAAGTTAAATAGATCACGGGGAGTTGAACATTCGAGGACGAATGTTTCTAAAGAGGGAAGGATGTTACATCTCGCGTTTTCGTACGCTAAAAGTTTCGTCTTCAATTAATTGACGTAGACTCGGGGATGAGATTATCTTGACGTTAATGCATTTACGCTATTTATAACAAGCGATAAAGAAGTGTCATGAAGGATAAAGGGGTACACGAATTAAAGAAAATGAGTTTCGTTGAAAGTGGTCAATTTGAGATAAAATACAGGTCGAGCGATAATACCCGATGATTATGAACTAGTACCATGCAAGGTACCATATGACCATGGTAGTATAATGTATAAAGTATATTAAAAATAATTAGATTTTTTAGTAATTTATGGTAATTTTTTTAAATTATGCAGGTAATTAATTAATTACCGGATAACAAGACATTATCCAGTTAACTAATAAGTGGATAAAAAATTATTATAAAATTATACCCCCAACGTGGCATAAAGCAACAATGGCTAAATATGACTCTTGGTCATTATTTCCATGTGGCTAGTTATGGAAGTGTAAAAAAACAAGACTTAAACATAAGTCTTATCAAAATAAGACTTTCTCATAAGCATCCATGAGTCATTGTTATCAATTCATTATTAATATCAAATCCATTCTGTCTTTGGTTCAACAAAACGTTAGAGCAGAAGCAAAATTTTGAAGCAATTTCGTTCGAAAATTCAAGGAATCAAAAGCTAATTTCGCATGGTCCGTAGCTAAATCCTGTTGAAGCTAATTTCAAGCTTCTAAAAGAGTACGGTGCAATCTTCGCCAGGAATATTATACGGAATTTCCCCTACTCCAGATATGTTAAGGTCATCCCTTTTTTTCTTTTGGCATGGTCCAAATTATACCGAAGAAACGAGCAAACGCACAGTTTCCATAAATTACTCTATTCATAGAGATACTAGGGGTGTCTATTCTTGATTCCTCATGAGAATTATTATTATCTTTTGTTGAAAACAAAGTTTGTCCGGAAGGAATATTGAGTACGTATTTTTCATGCATTTCACCCATTTATACATGTGCATTGACCCATGACTAGACGGCATTATATACGCGTGTATATGTAAATATATGTATATGGGATATGGGAAAAGATTACGGCGTTATATACGCACCACTACCCGATCAGCTTGTATATGTTGATGATATTGCCCACAGCGGTCGAGACGATATGATGGGATGCCCTCAGTGGCTTGATGATATAATGTACACTCATACCTATGCATGGAACGATATTTATACGCACGTGCATGGCATTATAAATGTTTTAGAATTTACAAAGTTATTCAGATTTAAAGACGTATTTCTGTATTTCATGTTTCATCTATGTCTTTTATGTACTAATTTTCACGCCTTACATACTCTGTACATTTTATGTACTGATGCCCTATTTCACAGGGCATGCGTTTCATGCCCGCATGTGCAGGTAGGCAAGCTCACGGTCCCCCTTCTTAGGATCCCTGATTAGCGAAAGTTGGCGTGCTCCACTTGATCCGGAGCTGCTTTTGATTTTGGTACGATATGTTTATATATATATATATATATATATATATATATATATATATATATATGGGTATGATGTGGCTCAGTCCCGTCCTTGTACAGTTATGTTTCTATTAGAATTCTGTAGACAGTATGTCTAGATAGGTTGTATGTGGCTTTGTCGGCTTTCAGTTATTGAATGTATAGTTGTCTATAGCAGCCTTGCCGGCTCGCCCACTGTATTCTGCACGTATACGTATATATGCCTTGTTGGCAGGTTTCATTCATGTATGTTATCTTCGTAATTCAGCAGATGTTATTCAGGTTTAAATCTTAAACGCGTGCTTAGAGGTGTTTGACAGGTAGGACTCGGGCACCCGTCGCGGCCCATCGATTTGGGTCATCACAAAAAAGCTTGGTGAACCTGTCCAACTTCCACAAAGCATCAGCAGACATAGCTGCTCCATCACCGGTCTGAGCAACAACACCCGGCTGAACTACCCTAACTAGCTGAGTTGCTGGTGTCTGAAACTGAGGAGCCATCTACTCCGGAGTGTGGGTAGCGCGAGTATGTGCTCCTCTCTCAGCTTGAGAGACGGCTGGTGCTACAGGAAGTAAGCCTACCTGGGTGACACTCTCCATAAGGCCCACTAGGCGGACCAGAGCATCCTGGAGTACCGTGGTAGCGATGAACTCCTCTGGAACCTGAGCTGGCCCTGCTGGAACGGTCTGGACTGGAGCCTCCTCCTCAAACTCTACCTGAGGCTCCGCCGCTGGTGCTGCTACTCTGGGCTGATCCCTGCCCCTGCCTCGGCCTCTAGCACAGCCTCGGCCTCTGCCCCTCGCAGGAGCTGCCACTGGGGGCTCGGGCTACTGATCGGTGAATGAAGAAGCACGTGTTCTCGCCGTCTATGAAAGAACAAAGTAGAAGTTTAATTAGCATTAAGAAGTCAAATTGCACGACAGAGAAGAATAAATGTGAAGTTATTCCTAAACTCTGTATCTTCTGGGGGATAAACACAGACGTCTTCGTAACGATCCCTCAGATTCTATTAAGCTTGTGCGTGAATTGTGAGACCTAAGAAACCTAGAGCTCTGATACCAACTTTTCACGATCCGAATTTCCCACCGGCGGGACCGTGATGGCGCCTAACATTGCACCCGCTAGGCAAGCAACGTTTCTGATTGTTTTACCTTTTTCCTTTATCTTTAACAATTTATCAGATGATATTAGAAAATCAGCAGAAAGCAAAATGTAGAAGAATAGAACTTAACAATTTAACTGAATACTAATACGAAATCCATAATAAAACTCCACCCAAAACTGGTGTCACAATCTCACGAACTGTCTATGAATACTACAAATAGTGGTCTGAACAAGAGAAATACACATCTATCTCAGAAATAGATAAAAACAGAATGGAAATATGATAGAAGGGGACGCCAAGGCCTGCGGACCGCGAAAATACTGCGCCCGGACCGCCACCGCGAGCGTCCAGACCTAAAAAACTATCCTTTTTCGCATAGGAGAAGGAATAATTATTTGGGCCCGACCCTACTTGGTATATATACATTGAAAATGCTATTTTGAGGAGGTTGGATATACTTTTGACACAGATTCGACCTAAGGAGGCAGAGACACAATAGGAGCAAGGCGGAGAATTCTTCTACGAGTTTTTCCTTCCTCTTCCTATTTTTCATTGTTGGTTATGACTTTTAGTATTTCAGTTTTACATACTATTATGAATAGCAAATTTGTTATGTAGGGTTTTGATGGAACCTTTTCTAGGATAAATTCTTGTTATGTTTTTATATAATTGAGCCGTTGGATTACTCTACTTGTTTCAACTACGTGTTTATTGTTGTTGATTGAATGGCCATCGATTGACTGTGCCTATTTATTATGTGTTTCTTGAGAAAGGATACATATTTAGGTGGTTGTTGAACAACGTCACTCCTAACGTATGTGAGAAATCAATACAACGAGTTTAAAGGTAGGTTAAGAAATAATAAAGCCTTGACGTGGCCAAAATGAGCAGTTAGATAAAGCCAACTAGCGTAGTTTAAAAGAATATGTTTAGTAAATTGTTGTAGTTGCTCGAGAGAGAATTACGGCACCTAAATTGCTCAAGATCAGTAGAGAATACATAGGTGAAATTGTTGGGAACATAGCGGGAAGGATTCCAATATTTTGAGAAATCATAACTCTAGACCTCCTTAGTTTTGTCTCAAATTTCATCATTGTTAGTTGATAATTTTACTGCTTATAATAGTGTTAATTAATTAGTTAGAAATAAATATTATAATCTCTATAATTAGGAAACTGTTTGGACATGTGGTTTTTAGCAATATTGAACAACTGCAGCTAAACCTTAGTTCTCTGTGGGATTCGACTTTGGACTTTTAGACCGGATTATAATTGCAGCGACCGCTTATCCTTTTTAGGACTAGAGTTGGGCGTGATCAAATTTTGGCGCTGTTGCCGGGGAACTAACGGTGTAGTTGTAGCAGTATATATTGCTAGGGTTCAAGTTTGAACTTTAATTTTGTTTTGTTTTTTTTATAACTGTTGATTTGAGAAACATGACATCTTGGAATTATGGAAATTTAGGTGTAGATAATTATACTATTGATCTCTATACATATTGTGAAGGAAACCACCCATGGCAAAATTTTCAAAACGTTCCTGAGAGCGAGTTATGTGCACCAACTCAATCTTATTTGTGGAATGTGTGTGATATGTGTGGTGGTAAAAATGGTCACTTTTATGGTTGTGCTTATATTTCTTATCTTCCCCCAACCCCTTACTATGATGGTTCTACCTTTTCTTGTGACGTTAACAGGAACAAAGAACTTGGGGATGCAGACCTGAAGGAGATCAAGGATATGTTAAAGTGCCTTCTGAAACAAAATAATGAAAAACAATTGCAGATAGAAAGGCAAGAGGCAACTATTCGCAAGTTGGAGGCTCAATTGAGTCAAGTGGTCGGAGTTTTTAATGCTTAACAAGCCAATATTGAGGAGAGTAGCCAAGAAGAGCGTGAATTTGAGGTGTTAATTGGGGAGGTCAGAGTAGAACACCAACAACCTAGCCAACTACAATTTGAGGATATCAATGTAGAATAAGTGAGACTAGAGTCGGCCAAGGACTTTGAGGATATAAATTTTGTTGACTCTTGTATCATTGATATTGAGGATGTTGAAAGTCCTGAAGGTCATGTGTTTGAGCGCATTGGTCCATACTCCAAGCATTTTTCCACATTATGTTTGGATGACGATATGGAATAGAGTCATCCGAACCAATTGAAGAGTCAAGGAATGAGGAACAAGGTGCATATAATCTGGAATCTTCTTGCCAAAAAGTCAGGATTACATACCTCATACAAAGGCCAAGGAGTGCAGAATATTACATTATTTCCTTGGGCCAGTTAGATTCTTTCCACCGTCCCATGACCATAATCATAAGCTTGACTCAAAACTTGGGGTTCAATTCATAAGCTCGAGGTGGAGGCAAAAAGTGATTCACGTCGTCTCGCGACGTTAAATCAAGCGCTTGTTGGGAGGCAACCCAGCTTTAATTTTTTTTATTTTTAATTTAATTTATTTTATTTATTTATTTTATTATTGTATTATTCTTGTAGTGCCGATTTTTTATTTTTAGGAGCATGGAACGCAAAGCCATTGGAAGGATGCAACAGCAAACCAGATGGTTGGAACTAAGTGTGAGGTACCCGCACGAAGGACTAGGCCTGGGAGATGTCTGAGTATCCCATGAGATGCTAGTGCTTAGGCCTTTGGCCTACTAGGAAGTTCCTTTTACCCTCTTGTATGTATGGATGTGCATTGGGGACAATGCACAATTTAAAGTTTGGGGTGAGGAGATTGTCTAGGTGACTTTCTATGCTATTTTAGTTGTGTTAGTTTAGTTGAACAATTTTTTTTTAAAATAGAAAAGATTGGACTTTTCCTGACGATGGATCTATTAGACAATTTTCTTGAAGGATTCAAGTCTAAAGAAAAAAAAAAGACAAAAAAAAATTTCTTTTGTTAGGTAGTGTAGCAATTACCCCTTGGTTTTTCTTTGTGCTGCGGTTCTTTTCCAAGGGTTTTGTTTTAATCGGGTGTAGTTAGTTTTATTTTTTTAGGAGTAGGAGCTAGTGTGAGATGAATTGAATTGCAGCGATATCTCTTAACTTTGTTATGCCTTGAGAATAGTAAGTACTCTGGTTGTGACGCTTAGGCTCAGTTTTTGACTCTTGTATAAGTACCTTAAATTGTATGATCTTAAATTTGCTTAACTGCTTTGACTAGAGTGTCTTGATGAGTCCAATCCTGAGTGAGTTATGTGCAATGCGTGTGTAAGGATATGTTATATTCTGTGCATTGCATTTGATGCCTAGAACTTGCCCTGTGTGTTTGCAAAGCGAAATAGTAGTTTTGTTCAGTCTTGGAAGTGATATAGGCGTTTCTTTGTTGAGCCAGATATGTATATTTTACCCGCCTAATTGTTATGTATCGTAGTTAACCCCTTTGAGCATGTAATCATGTTTCTTTGGCAACCACATTACAAGCCTTACCCATTTGTTTAAATTAACCATCTATTTGAACCATTGTAACCTCTCATGAGCACTTGAATTGCTTATGAACTGTGTAAAAGTTAAAGTATGGGGTGGCTGATTTGGCTTTTGAGTGGAACTAATGAAATAAGGAGAAAGGTGCACTGTTTTGAACAAGATCCACTTGAATTGGAAAAAAAATAGTTGTATTGCTGTAAAAAAAAGTATTCCTTGATAAGTGGTGACTCTTGATGTAATTGTGCATAAAGAAGTATGGGGTAATATACATTGAGATGAAGGTGAAGTTTGGTTTGACATAAGTATGGGGTTTGAATGTTAAAGTATATGTATTAAAGTGCTTATGGAGGTGTAGTCACTCTTATATCTAAATGTATCCTACCCGTCCCGCAGCCTACATTACAACCAAATAAAGTCCTACTTGATCCTAGACTAAATGAGTAGAGTAGTACACTACGGGCAAGCCTATGGTGCATTTTTTGTGGCATATGAATGTTATTTCTGAGAGTGAGTGAATTCTTTCTATCTTGAGTTCCTAAGTGTTCTTAAATTTTATTGTGGGGAACTACTCTCTTTTGTTGTGTGAGGGCACTTGATTCATGAAGGAGAGGTAATGTCAGTGACCTCTATGTTAGAGTAAGTGGGTGAGTTGTGAATAATGCGTGGTACTTGTGAGTCAAATCTTGAGGTGAAGATGTTACGCTTTTGTGCTTAGTCTATTTTAAGTATTCTTGGTGTTACGAGTTAGGAGAATTATTTAAAAAGGTCGTGTCTATATAAAGTATAGTTTGATTGCTCGAGGACGAGCAATGGTAAGTGTGGGGTGTTGATGATAGGCTAAAATTACGTATTTTCGTCGATTATTACACTCTAATTTACTGCACTTTAATTGAGTTTGCGCTTTAATCGCTAGTGTTTTGTACTAATTGTGTATTTTTTGCCTTGTGTAAATCCGAGCTATACAGATGTTATGGAATGAATTCTAGTTATTTGGAGATTTGAAGTCTGAGTAAAAGCCCAAGGAATTAAGTTGGGATCGTGTTCGGGGGTCAAATTTGATAGTTAAGAACAAACGAAGAATCGAGTAGGCATATTGCGCACTGTCTAGTAAAATAGACATAACTTTTCGCTCAGAACTCCATTTGAGCTCCACAATATATGGTTGAAAAGCTACTCAAAGGGATAAAACTTTCATGTTTTATGTTTTTCCAAATTCTAAACGGAACAGGGTGAAAAACACGGTCAAAACCGCGACCGCGGACCTGGACGCGGAGTGAGGTAGGGGTGTGCATTCGAATCGGTTTATCGATAAATCGAATCGATTATTTGTATCAGTTTATCGATATCGGTTTATCGATTTCAATTTCGATTTCGAAATTTTCCTTATCGAGTTATCGATTTCGATTTCGATTTTGTCCTCTTCGGTTATCGGTTTATCGATATACTGATAAGATATACTAAAAAATGCAGTTCATAGACGGCCTTTTCTGGAAACACTAATCAAATGATTATTTCACCAATTAATTTGATTTATATACCAATAAACTATCGATGCAATAAGTAAAACAAAATAGAGGGAGAGAGAGGGAAGTGTAAGCATATAGGAAAAAAAGCAAATGATAATTTGAAGATTAAACAAAATAGCGTAGGTTACCAGGAAAATGCAGGAATAAAATAGTTTGACGAAATAGAGATCCTAAGAACTAATAACGGAGATCTACCACAAAGGCCACTATAAGTAAATTCTCAGAAAGAGAAAAAAATTGAAGGACTTACAGATTGAAAGTCTGTCTGAGGAACAGATGGAAGCCAAGTTTGCAGAAGAATCTCAGAGTTTACAGTTAACTCAATAACTCTAGATTTATAGCGATATTTTTTTCGTGGAATCCCGCAAATTTTCTTATTGTGTAATTGATAAGCCCCAAAAATCGACAAATTGAAATCGAAAAAACTGAAACCTTATTCAAATGATAACGATAAGCATATGTAAAAATCGATAATCGATAAGTAATTATCAATAGGGTCAAAATCGAATCAATAATGCACACCCCTAGACTGAGGCAGTGCATGGGGAAAATACCGCGTGCGGACCGCCACAGCGAGCGTCCAGACCTGAAAAATTGTCCTTTTTCGCATAGGAGAAGGTATAATTATTTGGGCCCGACCCTACTTGGTATATATACATGGAAAATGGTATTTTGAGGAGGTTGGACATACTTTTGACACAGATTCGACCTAAGGAGGCAGAGACACAATAGGAGCAAGGCGGGGAATTTTTCTACGAGTTTTTCCTTCCTCTTCCTATTTTTCATTGTTGGTTATGACTTTTAGTATTGTAGTTTTACATACTATTATGAATAGCTAATTTGTTATCTAGGGTTTTGATGGAACATTTTTTAGGATAAATTCTTGTTATATTTTTATATAATTGAGCCGTTGGATTACTCTACTAGTTCAACTACGTGTTTATTGTTGTTGATTGAATGGACATCGATTGACTGTGCCTGTTTATTATATGTTGCTTGAGAACGGATATATATTTAGGTGGTTGTTGAACAACGTCACTCCTAACGTGTGTGAAAAATCAATACAGCGGGTTTAAAGGTAGGTTTAGAAATAACAAAGCCTTGACGTGGTCATAATGAGCGGTTAGATAAAGCCAACTAGCGTAGTTCGAAAGAATATGTCTAGTAAATTGTTGTAGTTGCTCGAGAGAGAATTACGGCATATAAAGTGCTCACGATCAGTAGAGAATACATAGGCGAAATTGTTGGGAACATAGCGGGAAGGATTCCAACATTTGGGGAAATCATACCTCTAGATCTCCTTAGTTTTGTCTCAAATTTAATCATTGTTAGTTGATAATTTTACTGCTTTATAATAGTGTTAGTTAATTAGTTAGAAATAAATATTATAATTTCTATAATTAGGAAATTTGGACTTGTGGTTCTTAGCAATATTGAACAACTGTAGCTAAGCCTTAGTTCTCTGTAGGATTTGACTTCGGACTTTTAGACCGGATTATATTTGCAGCGACCGCTTATCCTTTTTAGGACTAGAGTTGGGCGTGATCAGTCAGGCGGTTGGAGCTATTACAGGATTTGCAAGAAGTAAATTCCCTTTCACATATTTAGGGTGTCCTATTTTCTACACTAGAAGGAGGAAGGAATATTATGAGGATCTTATCAAGAAAGTAAAGGCTAAATTGCATTCATGGAAAGGAAAGCTGCTGTTATTTGGAGGAAGGGCAACACTCATTTCTAGAGTGTTGCAAAGTATGCCAGTCCACATGTTATCAGTCTTTTTGCTAGGTTCTTTTCTAGCACAAAGGAAGAAGGGAGAAACAGACATTGGGCCTCATGGCAAAATCTTTGCCTCCCTAAAGAGGAAGGGAGCCTAGGTTTTAGGTCCTTACATGATGTGTCGAGGGCATTGTTTGCTAAACTATGGTGGAGGTTTAGGACCACAAAATCTTTTTGGTCTAATTTCATGTGGAATAAGTATTGCAAGAAGGAGATACTAACGGTGGTGCAGTTTAGAAGGGGGTCTCATGTTTTGAAGGATATAAACCTATATTGATCACTACAAGAGTAACATGGCAGCTTCCTTTTCATGGTTGGTACAAATGCAATACTGATGGAGCCTCAAAAGGAAATCCCGGTCCTGCTCACTAGGTTTTTGTGTGAGGAATGATGAAGGTGATGTGGTGTATGCAAGGGCAGTAGACCTGGGGGTGACAACTAATGTGGTGGCTAAAGCTAAAGCTATTCTTCAAGGATTGGAATACTGTGTGGAGCATAATCTTCACCCTCTCCTATTGGAGACTGATTCATTAGTGATGAAGAAAGTGATAGAAGGGGAATGGGATCCTCCTTGGGTAATTTAAAATGATGTGAAGAAAATTATAGATATGAAGGACAGCTTTAATGTGATCTTCCAGCATGTGTTCAAAGAGGGCAACTCAGTGGCAGATTTTATAGCTAACATTGTGTTTTCTTTTGCAGGTACATCTGAGTTTCACTCATTCTCTGAAATGCCTAGTGGAGGGAGAAGGTTGATTAATTTAGACAAGTCTCAAACTCCTAACCTTAGGGTTAGAATAGCAAAGAGAAGAGCCCCAGACTGATGGCTTCACAGGATTGGAATCTGCACATACCTGCGAGTTTCTTTTATGTTTCATTCTATATGCTATTAAGGTACTTTCTAGCGGTATTAGCATGGTCATATGCTCATTCTGGAGGTGCTTTGACAGTGTGCAGGACCAATGTGATAAGCAGGTATTGGATGGTGCAATTTATTCTACTTCTGATATGTTCAAATGTTAAGGAAAAGGTTAAATCTGTTATATGGAATTTCTGGAGATTGTTGAATCATTTCTCAATGGTATTAGCATGTCTTCATGCTCAATTTGAGGATGGTTTAGCAATGTTTAGAATGATTTCTACATTAAAGGTTCAGGAAGAGAAGGATCCGAGCTTACAAGATCACAAAATCAGCTAGCACCACAGGCCTGGCGGCGCCAGGCTAAAGCATGATGATACCCTGGCGTCGCCAGCTTAAAGCCAGCCTTGGCCTGGCTTTTGCCTTGCAAAGCCTTCTTAAAGCCAGCCCCAGCGTGGCTTTTTCCTTGCAAAGCCTGCCTAAAGCCAGCCCCAGCCTGGCTTTTGCCTTGCAAACATGCATAAAGCCAGCTTCAAGACAGGTGTAGCCAGGCTCTTTTATATGATAATATTGATGTCCGAGCACATGATTTATACTTGGATAGACTCAGTACACTACCTATGGAGATCATATTGTACCAACACTAATGATTGGAAGACTATGCTGGCTTCGATTCTCTGGTGGAGATGTTTGGAATTCATTTTAGCCTACAGACTGGATACCCTGGCGCATGGTGAGAGCTTGATAGGTGATGCTTGGTATTTGCCACTGGCAATTGGATTCACATACACTAACAGGAGAAGGAAGCATTCAGCGGACTATGTGGTAATAGCTAGCTCATTAGACTTTAGCTTTTCTATCCTTTTAGTAGTTAGTAGCTTCATGCAACTTCTATTTTGGTTTGGACATCTTGTAAGCTTTGGACCCATTTTAGGATTTTATTTATATATTAGCCACTAGGTAGCATTCCTAGTGGTATATTTGCTAAAAAAAAATATGAGCCGAAAAGAGAAAATGGAATGCTTAAGGAAAGATGAACCCATTCTATTCCAACATATCCAACCTTAGTCCAAAAGCCTTCATTACATTACGAAAAAGCCCTACGTGATTTCAAGCCGAGTGAACTTACATTAATGGTGATCTACATGACGCGCAAGCACATGGTACTTAGAGCCGTACTTGTGACATTCTCTTGAGAGAGTTCAGCGTACCTTTCACAAATCATTGAATTGAGTGCTACATTATTAAGTGAGTTATGCTAACGGAGAGTAGAGGAGGGGGAGTTCGGGATCCTCACTGACCTACAAGAAAGAGCGAGCTTCCGTGATGAATAAAGTCAACTCTTGATGCTCAAGTATCACATTAGAACTATTTGTGCTTAAAAGTTCAAATTATTGCCTTGTTGATAATTCATAAGTATTGTGGGTAATTGTTGGTCCGAATTGATGTGTGATTGATGCATCCTTAATTAGCTAAAATTGCTCTTAACTTGTGGAGGTGGGAATTACCTTATTTGCTTGAGGACAAGCAAAAGCTTAAATTTCATATAGTTGATAGTATGTTTTTCTATTTCTCTCAAATAAATATTTATAATAAAACTATAAGATAAAGGACATATATACACAAAGAAATAAATAGAAAAAGAAAAGAATGGAAATAAAATAAGTAAAAATTACATTGTATAGCTCTTGTAAAAATAATAGCAAAAATGTATAAAATTTGTATTTTTTTGTATATATATACATTTTGTATGTTATATACAAAAATTATACAAGTTTTATATACTTTTTCGGCTACCATGTGTTAATAGTTTCTGGCGCAGGCTAAAAGTGATAATACCCCAAATAATAAAATCACAACTATATTCACATTTTCTCTAGTATGACTGTTGATCTTGCTCAACGTTTTCTCAGCTTTTGGACTTTCGACAACTCTGTTTGTGTAGGCAAGACTTTATGTTTTATGTGTAAGCTATTTGATCTTTCAACATTGCACATACTTCATCTCATTATTTTTGTATACCTCAATTGCATGAAAAATTGCTCTATTTTTATCAATTTGCGCGTGATCAGTCAACGTCCAATTTAACTTTTGTCATTGGGGTTGCATCGTTAAAATATTTTAGTCATTGTTATGCATAAAAAAAACTAAACAGACAATCCAAGATATTTGGATTAATAGAGGTCTGCAGAAATGAGCTTTGCTCAAATATTAAACAGTGAAAAAAAGGAGCAACTTATGCTCCTACAATTCTTGTTTCCTTTGTTTTTTCGGGTAGTAAAATTACAAGTTCGTGTTGCGAACACGTGATTTTTGCCTCGCTTGAATTATTCCTATAAGATTCTTAGAATTAGGATTTTTCTTTTATTATTTGAATTTTAGGGAATTAATTGCATGATTTTTTGTTTGTTTGCATTTTGTGTGTTTTTTTTTTAGTTGGCACAATTTATAAAAAATACAAAAATAGCACATTTGCATTTAGAATTCAATTTTATATTTTTAGTTTTATTAGTTAATATTACCAAAAACAAAAGAAAATAACAAAAATAGTCATTTCTACATTTTGATTTAGTTTTCTTTTGAGATTTAGTTAATTTTTGAAATTAATTAGTGTAGTTAACAAAAAAAAAACAGAAATAAAAATGAGTGATACAAAAAAAAAAGCAAAAAGAAGAGAAAATTAAAAGAAAAACAAATTATCTTCATAAACTACCCAAATTTTGGGCCAATTTCGCCCTAAACCCGTTCAAGCCCGCTTCAAATCCAGCCCAAATCCCTAGCCAACCCGGTCCAGACCCCTCCCCAATAGAACAACGTCGTTTAGGATGAGTTTAATCTTGGCCGTCTATATTTCTTGATCAGACGGTCAAGAAGCCCAGATCAAAACATATATAAATGTCCTAACGCTACCCTACCCCCTCAGACCCCCTACCCTATTGTCTCTCTCCCTCTAACCTTAGAGACTGTATGCCACCGCCTTCCGCCGTCCGCCCCCGGCCGGAAATCGCCTCCACCGGCGGCGATTCTCCAAACTTCACCAAAAATACACCATAGCCTCCTCTCCTCCCCCCCTTTCCAAATCTGACCTCTATTTCCTTCAAATCCTCACCAAACTCCTCGAATCTTCAAAACCATAGGCGCCGCCTCCGCCGTGCACGGCGGCGCCACCCCCAAACCCCACCAAATTCACACCGCATACTCTCCTCATGTCCATCTTCCCAAACCCCTGGCTATCTTCTTTCGAATCATCCTTGATGTTCTCGAATCTCAAATCCAAGAAGGGCAGAACCCTAGAAGCTCGAAGGTGTCCGATTTATTCCCAACCTTTTGAGTCCAGAGGTGATTTAAGTCACCAAAATGATGCTTCTGTTTGTTCTTGGCAAAGAACAAACGTCTAGCATCATTTTGGGACTTGATTCGAATTCCAGTCCCGTTCGACCTTGCATAGGTGAGTTGCTCTTATTAGTTTAAACATAGTTTTTCTTTGTTTCCGTCAATTCATTCATGCTTTTCTTCTTCTTTCTTTTTCTTTTCTGGCAGTAACCAGTACTTTATGTTTTGTAGTTTAGTTAGTTTAAATTTTGTGATTTCTCCTCTTTTCTGTTAGGTTAAGTTCATGAATTAGTGTTGTTTATTAATTTTTACTTGTTTAATTCATGTTTGATTGACGAGTGCCTATAGTTTGATAATTTGAATTGATAGGGATTCATTTAGGATTAAGAAAAATAGATCTGATTAATCGTAGGTTTGTTTGGGTATTACTGTTTTCCTATAATATTTTACTTTGTTTTGAACTCCTTCAATTGATAGTTTACTGCTTTTTAGTGATACATTTAGCTGTAGGATTCACATTAATTAGATTTAAATCAGGTTCATTAGGTTATAGGATTATTAATTCAATTTTAAGGATTATTTGGTTATAATTGAATGATTTGCAGATTTTTTGACCATGGTTTAGTTTAAAAGGTCTAGGCTAGTTTTGACATATGGTAGTAATTTAAGATTGAATAAAAGGGCAGTATAGGTAGTTTATATAAGGAATCCTGCAAATAACTGAATTGGAAACCCCTAGAACATTCTAGATGGGGTTCCAATTAGAATTTCAGGAACTTAATAGTCTAACTTGGGCAACAAGCCAACAAATGAGGGACTAAACAGTTAAAAATTTGAAAATGATAGAGGGACTTAGGGGGCAAAGTATAATTCTGAAGGCAGCCCTAGTTTTGCCTATAAAGAGGCATGCCATTCCCTTATTGAACAAGTTTTGAAAATCTGAAAAAATCCATACAAGTTGTAGGAGCCTTAGAGATCCAAAATTCAAAAAATAAACAATTCAAATTCCAAACCTAAAGCTCATAGAAATCAGAAAACTCAAAAACTAAAATCAAAAACTCCTGAAAAGCTACTGAAATTCAAAAATCACAGCTGATCCGAGGTCAAATGGTTTAAGCTCCTTTATATCTTCAATAGTTAAAGCTTAGAGAATCCTGGAGGTTATTTTAAACTCAATTTGGGTCGATTAAGCTGGTTTTGGTGCTTATTGGTGGTGTTTGCTTCAAAACATTCCTTGCTTGCCTAGTATCACTTCTTGAGCTTGAAGTTAACTCTGGGCTGCCGTTAATCCCTGTTTACTGCTGTTGATCTTTCTCTCCACTTATTTTTCTTACATTTCCAGGTACATATTTCCCAAAAACTCCCTATGTACTGTTGAAATGCTGAATTGAGAAAGGAAATAAGAAGACTCAAAGCAGTATTACAATTTTCATGCAGTTATATTTGCCTGTTTCTGCATTTGAAATGTTATTCTGTTGATGACTCTCCAAATTTGTATGATGAGTTATTACTTGCCTCCTGAAGTACTGTCATTAAGTAGGACATTTTTATCATCTCCTTATCAACATAACTGTGTAAATCTGATAGTCTGTTACTAGGAATTTATCGTTTGGTTAAGTCCAGGACTCTCATAATTTCGTTTGAATTATCTATTATATGCATTTACTTTCATTTAAATCAGTAGATTCATGAATTTGTGGTTTGTTTGTGGAATCAAAGGTCCAATTCAAAACATGACCTATTGGCTTGTTAGATCCTCATGATATAATACAATAATTCTATCTTAATGTATGTAAGTGAGTTGACCAAAGTAAAAGTATCCTGTTTCTTTGTATTTTAATTCTAGACCTGCTGCTAACATGGGTTGTCAATTGCTCGTAATTGGAGGACAAGACAAAGGAATTAGACTATAAATTAGATCACTACTATTATATGTTTAAATTTGGTTAAGTAAATGAATCAAATCTCTTGTCAATGTGGTGTGTGGCCGTGAGAATTAGGCCTAATGTGGTTCAGTCGCCAAACCATAGGCCGGAACATCACCATACCTTCCCCCCCCCCCCCAATTAATTTCACTGATCAGGGGCCTGTGCGATTTGGGCCTAAAGCCCAGTTCCTGTTGTTTCCGTACCAGGCCTGCTTGGAAGTCTCCATTTAGGACAGTTTTTTTTTATTTCTTAAAACAAAACTTATTACAGCTTCCTCTTTTAGTGGGCTAACTTTGAAGCCCAAAAATGTTGAAGGCTTGAATTCATATTAAGTTTATGGGATTAATTTTGCAATACAATTTTGGGCCTTCCAAGTTAAGTAGCACATTTGAATTAAGAGGCTTTCCTCTTGTTTAAGTGTGGACTTGAACTTGAGTCCCAAATTCCTTGAATGCTTTTAATAATAGTAATTAATAATGCGGATTAATTAGGGCCCCTTTTAGAGACAATACTTAATAGAAAATCATAGTTCCTTTAGGTTGGCCTTAAAATAAAAATGAGGTGCACCACGCCAAACAAAATTCATAAATTGCGTGGCCCTCTCTAATACTCATTAAAAATATTTAGAACTCGGGGCGTGCCATTTAGCGAATTTTCATGGCCTCCCGCAAAGTTAATAACACGTTAGCCGCTTTAGGCGCGTTCTTTAATAATTTTACCTTCCTAAACTCGGGTGTGCATTTCATGTGACCCAAATCCAAATCCCAAAACGTTGAATAAAATGTGTCGAGGATCCGTGTGCATTTCATGTGACGTGATCCAAAAACATGTTTTAAACGACGTTCAATTTCCTAAAATTAATTAAAAGCGGTAAATAATTTTAAAAATTGCACTATAGGATGACATGTATTGAAATCAGATTTTTAGCCAATTATAATAGTTTAAGCGACCGTGCTAGAACCACGGGATCTGGGGGTGCCTAACACCTTCCCTCGGGTCAACAGAATTCCTTATTCAGAATTTTTGGTTCGCAGACTCCATTCGGGAAGTCGAAATTTTCCTCGATTTGGGATTCAAGATAAACCGGTGACTTGGGACACCAAAAGCCAAACCTATCCCAACTGGTGACTCTGAAATAAATAAATAATCCCATTTCAAATAATGTCACTTTAATTGGAAAAATTCCCTTATACACTATCCTTCGAGGTGGGTGTGTAAAAAAGGAGGTGTGACACGTGTATTTAATTATAAACGGAATCATCAGGTATACTCGTACTTCTTTAGAAGAATCTCCAATTAACATTGAAGGATGCTAGTACTATTTGACAAATTTAGAGAAGAGTAAGAACAAACAAATATACGTATAAAGGATCTAATTATTTTTAACGTCAATAACTTTTACCATAAAAAATATATGCTGCCAAAAGAATAAATCTCAATTACATATTCTGTCTCAACAAAAAAAGTTCCTAAAATTTTCTACACAAACAAATCAGGCATCTGCCTTTTTCTGTAAAGCTCCTGACTCGACAACACGGTATTAATCAACAATGATACTGGTTATGAGTCTAACGTCTATACGAATATAGTATAAGTGAAGAAAATTCAGATGATTGAGGTTAGGGATTGTGAATTTTATTGGGATAAAAGAAGGCGAAACTTTCAGAAACCACTATGTTTTAGTGGTTATTAGCTAGTTGTAGCTATCATTTACTATATTACTTCCTATAGCTATGTTTTCAAATTTTTTAGAATGTATTTGATGTATTTAAGCTACTGTATTCATGAATACAGTAGCATTTCTAGGCGTGAATTAGGGGATTACAGCTAGACAGATTTTTGTATTCGAGTGTATTCGACTGTATTCATGGCGTGAAACATGGGATTACAGCTGAACAGATTATTGTATTCGGCTGTATGCACGGCGTGAAATAGGGAATTACATTATTTTTTAAACGGAAAGTGAATCAATTAACATAATAGACTCCTAATATAACTCAATAAACTCAATTATAACACACAAATTTTGTATTTTCAGTTATAAAAAAGATTCTCAACCGAAAAACACCTTAAAAACATAGCAATCTTCAGAGAAATTATATAATACATCTGAATACATAAATTATATTAATTAAATAAAACATATGAATACATTCATGGAATATAGCGAGACAGTGTATACAATGAAATACATAGAATACAGCGGGATACATTGAAATACAAAGAGAAAAAAATAATGAATACAATGAAAAACATATAATACAGCAAGATACAATGGAAAGAAAAAATAATGAATACAATGAAATACAGCGAGATACATTGAAATATATTAACAGAAAATTCAAGGTGCTCAGCCCCCTACTCTGTCGTCTTTGTTCAAGAACAACCCTAATGTCGTCTCGTTGAAGCAGCATCAGTATCCAGTCCTCGCTCGCCGTCACCATTACCTCCGGTTGCCGACAATTAGCACGTAATTACCGGATTGAAGACAAAGCATGTGATGAAGGGGAGAAGAAGAAACTTAGAAGACGCTCTAATAGACTGCCTCCATCGACGGATTCTTCTCCATCTTCGGAGGAGAAGTCGTGTTCTCTGCCGCTTATCAAAAGTAGAAGCAACAGAAGTCGAAGTCCAGTGCCTTCATCTTCAGCCTTGATCCGGCGGAGGAGAAGACATCGGGAAGTAGAGAGAGAGAGAGAGAGAGAGAGAGAGAGAGAGAGGGGGGGGGATAATAGATATGGGGTATAGGGGATAGGAGAAATTTGAGGGGATATGAGAGAGAAAAATAATACAAAGGTCATTTTATAGCTTAAGGGTAGGAGGTGACTATAAATAGATATTTGGCTATAAAAAATCAAAAGGTAGCTATGGAATATAATTTTTTAAAAGGGTATTTATTTAAAATAAATAAGGTATCAACCTTTGCTATAGGTAACTTATCCATAAAAGAACCGTTGGTGACAGCTTTAATTAGTGTTTACCACACATAAGATAAAATTCATTATATGGAGTGCAGTAATTACAAGACAACCGTCACTTTGATGTTGGAGAGGCACTATTAGCTAGGGCTGCTTATCGGGCGGATTGGGCGGTTATTTACTCTTAACGATTTGGCTTATCGGTTAGCGGCTTTTAAATGTTTTAATCCGCTAGCCACCTGATAAGATATCGGGCGGATTGGTATCGGTTTAGCTCTTATCGGGCGGTTTATCGGCTTAATTCAATCTATATTGCGTGCATTACAGATGGCGTACTATCGCAACAGATATACTGAGTGGCAAGGTTTACACGTTCCACAAGCAGTTGAATTGCGTGAAGACATATGCTCTCTTCTAGTAGTTCCAAGTTAGCCTGATGGTCAACTAAATGAGTCTCTTTCCTCTTTCACATGATGAATTTGAACTCATTACATATTGAGAAATTTTAACCAAGGTTGTTGATTATTACTATCGTTTTATGGTCCGCTTTAACGGCAACATATATTTTCTACCGGAAGGTAAAATTACCATGTTAATAATAGAATTCACTTTTAATTTGGAGGTGATGCTGCCTTTTCTTCCTGCTACTATTATGTATTATCTGCTTGAGAATGAAAAGGCACCAGATTAGCGATGACACGTGTTTGAACTTTGATGATGGCAAGTCAAGCGAAACTTAAGGTCAATGGTAACGCTTGGCCGATTATGATACTGGTGGCATTTGGATTGTATGCGGAACATAGAGATCTGATATCACCGGTGGCGTTTGGATTGAATTTTATATAAATATATATTCTTAACGGGTTAACGGATTATCCGTTAAGAAACTGAATAATCCGCCCCCAAACTGATAAGCCATTAATGAAAAAATTTCAATCCGTTCCCCGTCCGTTAAACCGTTAACCCGATACCAATAAGCCATTAAGCTTCGGTTTCGGTTCGGTTTTCGGTTTCGGTTCGATTTTGAACACCCCTACTATTAGCAATTGAAAGTTGATGATGCTTTTCACTTCTCCACTATTAATGCACAATAATTATTAAGTAATTAATTATTTTAAAGCCTTTAACTATGGGAAGTAGAAAAGAAATGAAATATGCAGACTTCTGGTCATTTTATAATTAGAAAAATACCCCCAAAAAAGGAGAAAAAAGATAGTAGCTGGCAATTTTTGTCTAACAGAGATGCCAAATCACCTCTTCCATTCCACCCTCTATATATATAGAGAGAGAGATATTTCTTTCTTTTATCACAACTTATTTATAAAATTATGAGTATGCAGAAGTTCATTTACCCACTGCTTCGTCAAACTCGCAAAAGTGGCCTAGTCGAGGAAAGCGTTACAAAGTATGCCAAGTTCTACCGGGAGCGAATGAAGAATAGCTGATAGTTACTATTGCTTTATTTACAGGAAGTAAGCATGTAATGTAATGTAAAATAAGGAATATTTATCAAGAACAGACCACAAACACATAAAGCGAGCTGTTTAGGCGTAGAGCTGGGAATGATTTTGACGAGGGGACTTGGTGAGTGGGGGGTGAAAGATAGAGAAAGCTAATGGGGAGATAGTACTATGAACACACAGCAGGTAATTAGCAATAATTCACCTCAATGTTTTGGCTCTCTGAGGCTTAACTTGTATACAAAAATAGAATAACCGGAATTTGCTAAATATACAAAAATAGAATAACCGGAAATTGCTAAATATACCAAGAAGTATCATCCATCCCCTCTTTTTCCCTAGCTTAGAATTTTTTCTTCAGATGTTGGGCATTCTTCTTCAAGCCTTAACTGCCCCAGTCATGGTTTTTTCATCATTCTTTGCCTTGGCATGAGCTCCATCTGCAGCTTTTGGCGCATTGCCTGCGACAATTATAAGATGTAAGAGATCAAACTAACGGGTTTTTTTCCTTGTAAGGATGATCGATGCAACAAGATGGAATTAACATCATGATCTACGCTAGCAGCTAATAATAATAGGTGTCCTTGAATGTTTTCTTCATTGTTTTTAAGGGTGGGCTAGATACACAAAGGGTACAATTCCCTGCTTTACCTCCCATGACACTTCGCTTGGAAATTTGATACTGTTGCATGATTTACTCCAATTCTTGTTCGAATTCTTGGAAGGATCTTACCCTGAGTCGCTCCATATCCAACTTACTTTCTTTCAGCCAGTCGAAATGACTTTTCATAAAATAGATGAAACCGACACCTCTAGAACCTATCAACTAAACAAACAAAAAAAGTAATAAATAAGTATCATAGTCCCTCTGAAAATAAGCATCCAATAAATGTGGTTTGCTAGACTTTGAGAGAATTAATATCAACAATGAAATAATTCTGAATACCGTATAACGAACGAGAACATCGACACCTATCAGCATTGCATCTTCCTCGTTAACACGCTTACGGATGAATGTCTGAATTCCATTAAAAAGAGAGAGCCGGTGTTAGCAGTTGGTTTGTCCAAGGTAAGCTTTGCTATATTTGAAATTATTTTAAAACTTTTTAAAGTTCTCTTTTCTTTTAGAAATTTGCTTTTCGAGTTCCAGCATGAGTAAAAAATATACTCCATTCATTTACCTGACCATATTCGGCGATGGATTGATTGAACTCGGGGTGGTGCAAGACTCCATCTTTTCTTCTCAGGATAGAAGTTATAGACCTTGATATAGTACCAATCCCAGCGTCAATAAGACGATCGAGTACTGAAATGATGACGAAAACTTGATTACAAACAGGAATTGTCGTGAAACAGAATATGCGAGAATACTTACCAGCTCAAAATACATATGATGTTAACTGCCAATTTACGCAGGCTCCAATTGTGTTTGGCCTCAAAGTTGGGGCTCAAGCCTACTCTGGATTTGTTACTTTGTTGGAAAGACCAAAGCCGAAAGCTTATTATTACCATTTACTAACTAAATTGGAGATGCAACTGGACCAACATATCTTGCATCTCTAAGATATTCTAAATTGATAAACCAACTATTTTCGTTCTCTCCCATTCTTAAGGTGACCAAGGAAAAGCTAGTTCTGTTTATTGGGATGTAAAATTTTTGGTCAAAGCTCTTCTTGACCAGGACAAAACACTGTCACTACCATCACTCTCACCTGTAAAATCCTAGGGCTATGACTCAATAACCTTAGAAGATAAAGAAGTATTTACCCTTTGTTTAACCTAAAATCCTATTTGATTTCTATGGATCACAATAGGAGCCCGAATTCACACATAGGTTAGCGGCATTGGCGCTTCAAATATATCTGTAAAGCATTTAGAGGTTTGTTTCTATCATCGGTTGATGCATAGAATGATGGGCACTTTCTAATAGAGGTTCGGGTTAGCTCTGTCCGTCAAGCAGCATAAAGTTACAAACTATTAAGAATATGATAACACAAACATCACATCTGGCCACGTCGCGATGCAAGATTTTGCAGCGATAACATAAAGCCATAAAATTTAAGAATAACAAAATGATAAATCAAATGAGAGAGTAGAATTCCAATGAGAAACCAGAACAGGGTTTAGCGCCTCCCCGTTCTCCTACCCCTTTCCTTTTAGATTCCCGTTTCTAGAATTAAATAAATAATAAAAGAAGGAAATTACAAGGAAAAGGAAGAACTAAAATCGTCGTCGGCAGCTAACGAAGCCGTCGGCTCCGGACGAAATTCTCCGAAAGATAGGGGAAAGGTATTAAATAAAGCGTAAAAGAGTGACGGAAAAGGACTTACCTGTGAAACCGCCGGTCCAGACGTCGGCTACCGATGTGTTCGTCGTTTGGTTAATTTGGGGAATGTTTCGGATGGTTCTAGGTCGTGTAGAGGAAACCGTGAATTTTAGGGTTTTTATTTATGCTGTACTGTCGTGGGCAATTAGTTTTGTCAGATTGAAAGGTTATTTTTTCTGCTAATTTCTGGGTATGCATTAACGTGTGTCAATTACATAATTTTAAGAAAATCACATAAAACAATATTTTTGAATTATAAATAAAATTAAAAGAACAGTTTAAGTTCTTGAAAGTGATGAAATTTGATCCTATTATAATGGAAAAATATTGGGAGCTAATAAAATATATCTCATGATAATTTATTTAGAATATATTTTTCTTTTACTCTTTTATTTTTATAACTTAAATTTGTATTTTAAATAATTTGACATTTGTATATTATAATCGATTTTGCTCTTTTTCAAATTTCTTCCTGAAAGTACAATAAGGGAGAAGAATTGTAACTCGTTCTTTTCTTTCACGAGTTAATTAACTAATTTTCTTGTTAGTCTGACTGGATTTTAGGGTTTTTATTTAGGGGGTTTTGACTCAATTACCCACAAAAACATAATTATTTATCTTTGTGTACCCATTTGTTTTTCTACCCATAAACTAATTACATTTCTTATCCATAGACCATAGTAGGTTTTCTGGGGAATTTTTCGGGGGTTTTGACACAATTACCCACAAAAACAAAACTATTTACCCTTGTCTACCCATTTGTTTTTCTACCCATAAACTAATTACATTTTTTACCCATAATAGTTTTTGTGGAGAATTTTTTCTTTATTCTCCAATTCTTTTTTAGTTCTATGCTTCTTTTCTTTCTTTTTTTTCTTTTTTTTCTTTTCTCCTTTTCTTTTTTCTCGTTTTCTTCTTATATTTTTTTTCCTTTTCTAATTTCATTTAACTTCTTTTTTTAATATTCTTTTTCTCTTCATAATCTATTTTATTTACTATTTTTACTATTTTTTATTATTCTTTTTTTATACTATTACTAAAGAAAAATCAAATTGTGTACCAATTAAATGTAGCTAATACAACCAAAAAATATTAACTAACATATGATACCCGTATAGTATATAACTATACCAATATGGTATACAATTGTACGCAAAGAGTTAAAAAATTTAATTCAATTATTAAACTGAAATAATATCAGTTGTAAATAAAATTTCAAAAAATTCTAAAAGGATCTAATTGTAAGAGTATACTGTTACATTATATATCATACTATAATATATTTTTTTGCATTTTCAATTTGTCCCTCACGCTGGGTAAAAGCGTAAAGCAAATTAAAAGGGAAAAGGCAAGTGAATTTACGTGTAAAAGTATGTGTATATATATATATATATATATATATATATATATATATATATATATATATATATATATATATATATATACACACACACACTATTACAACATACTGTTACAGTATATTGCATATTATTACAGTATTATAACAATATATTGTATATTATAATAGTATATTGTTGCAGTATAACTATATACTCTTATAGTATACTAGCTTTAGTGTACGTGCATTGCACGTGTACCTAGCTTCAATCAATAAAGTGCAGGAAGAATATGTAAATCAAGTTATCAAATGTAAAGTTTTAAAATGTCTACATTAAGTTACTGTTTTGAACGAATACAAAAAGAAAGAAAAATAATTAATGACAACTCACTTAGAATATATTTTATCTTCTAATATATCCTTATTGTTTAAGGTCGGTATTTTTAACAATTTGACTCTTAATGCTATATTATAACCGATTTATATGATGAATTTCGAAGAAAAAAAAAGACTTGGATTTTTCGCAAATTAGTTGAATAAAAGAATTTTTCGATTAATTAATTGACTTAATTATGTTAAAGAGAATAATTCTTTTATTTTTCAAATCATTATTAGCTCATCCCAAATTTTCAATATNAGGGGGGGGGGGAGGGGGAGGGGTGAGGAGAGTTGCATAAAAAATATTTTCTACTCTCTAACCAAACAATAGAAAGTATTTTCCGGAAAATGTTTTCCACTTACCAACCAATCAAAAGAAAATAAGTGATAAAATCATCATTTTCCATGAAAACATTTTCTAGGAAAACATTTTCCTTCGTACCAAACACACCCTAAATCTAACCTTTTATAACAAAAAAAATACTCATAAACCTAATAAAAGGATTACTCGTGAAGTGATTGGAATTCAATACCCTAAATCTAGATAGAGTTATAGGACTCCAATTAAATAATATAATTCTCTAGATAAGTAGTAGGAAAATAATTAAGAGATTATTGCTAAATAATAGGGAAATAATTAAAGGACTATTCCTGCAATTTAGGAAAATAACTTAAATTACTATTTTATCCAATATGAAAGCTAGTTTTAAAGGGTAAAAAAGACGAACGACATTTCGCTAAGGGCCCTCGTGCTTTTAGTATAGTATAGATTGTATATTGTAGCGTTATACCGTTAGATAACTGTGTTCTTCTTTGATTATTACAATATACTATTACGGTATATTGTAAACTATAATAGTATATTGTTGACGTATAGCTATATACTCCTACAGCATATTGTATACCGTAGCGGTATACTGTAGCTGTGTTCTTCTTCGATTTATTTATGTTGTTCTGTCGTGGGCAATTAGTTTTGTCAGATTGAAAGGTTATTTTTTCTGCTAATTTCTGGGTATGCATTAACATGTGTCAATTACATAATAATAATAATAATAATAATAATAATAATAATAATAATAATAATAATAATAATAATAATAATAATATGTATCTATATCTATATCTTCTATATATATTATATTAAAAGCACGAAGGTCATTAGCGAAATGTCGTTCGCCCTTTTTATCCTCTAAAGATAACTAGACAAAATAGTCATTTAATTATTTTCCTAATATTTTGAACTTTGAAATCAACTAAAAATTTGTTTATCAAATACTTGCTTATTTTAAATATATACAAAATCCTAAACATGAGGACTCTTCTCAAATCCTTCTAGGTTTCCAAGTTTGTTTTTTAACCATGCTGGGAACTAGGGGTGTCACTGGATATTTGAAAACCGACTAAACCAGTCGAACCGTACCGCACCGAACCGATTTTTAGGTTTTTTTAAAAAATCCGTAGGTTTTTATATAAATCTATAACCGTACCGATAATTAGGGTAGGTTTTTTATTTTATAAAAATAAATCGAAAAAATACCGAACCGTACCGAATAAATTTTATATGTGGAAAATATATTTATATAGTAAGTTTAAAAATAATAAAGCATTAAAATTTTCTTTGGGACTTGGAATTATGAAAAATGTTACAAGCCAACAAGTAATTAAACTCAAAATACTAATTCCTAAAACCTATTATGCTACTTCTACTTAAACTAAGTTATTTCAAGTATTTGGATTAGCAAGACACAAAGTATTCTAGCGATTATGATTAGCAAGCCACAATACATTGAATATGTTTCCTTTAATATAATTTAGATTTATCTTTTTGAATATTTAATCTTCTATAGACTTTATTCTTGAGTCTCAACTTGGTTAATATCTTTCCACTCGTGTGATTTATATTTTTTTTGCTTTTACTTGGTTGCTTTTACGTTGTTGTAGAATAGTTGATGGATCTATACTCTAGCCATCTTTCATATTTTTTTAATTTATCACCCTTTAAATAGTAAAAATGTCTAGAGAGTTTTGCTAAGTCGTATAAAAGAACGTATGTTACTGTATTCTACGTCTACTGGTAAATTTTACATGACATTTAAAAAAATACCAAAAAATAACCGAACTGTGCCGATATCGAAGAGAAACCGACATGGTTGGGACGGTTTCGAAAAGTCTAATCTTGGTTATACATAGTAGAATAACCGAAAAATTGGTATGGTACAAATTTTATAAAATTACCGGCCGAACCGAACCATTGACACCCTACTAGGAACCGTAGGCAAATATTTTTCCAAGGCTTTGCCCTTTCTATTTTGATAGAAATAATTAATTATTCTTGGTCTCAAACTTAGATAGTTAATTATAATAAAATTCTATATATTTCCAATTCCCCATCACGCATATTTATGTCAAACTCGTGTAACTCTTTTGTTAAGCAATATAATTATCGTGCTTTTATGTTAAAAAAAACCTTTTTATTTTGTTATAAATAATTTAAATTTTGCTTGAACTTGAATAGTTAAATATAATAAAATTAAATCTCTTGTCAAATCCAAATTATACATACTTTTTACATCATTTTAGTCTATTTCTATTAGAGTTATCGGCTAATTTGGTAACCAAAAGCGAAAAATAGGCAAAATAAATTTTTTAACAAATTGTTATTTTGAATTTTGGTTTCTTCCTCCGTTTATTGAAATGGTACGTTAACTTTTTGATAGATTTAACTAGAACCATCCCAAAATATTGGGGCAACTATACATCTCATCATTAGAGCAATAAAATCTATATCTATCTATCTATATTATATTAAAAGCATAAAGGCACTTAGCGATGTATGTATTCTACATCATTAACCTATGTATTCTACGTCTTCAGTCTTTTATGTAGACGTCAGTAATGGGCCAACAGTAAACATGGAAAGAAATTGCTCAAGGACCAACGCCGAAAAATCAACAGAACAGAGACATGGTTTGGAATACCCGAGCGCAACCTATAATTGAGGAGACCAAATATACTCTACCAGTTTCATACATTCTCAACTTCATTAACCTATATATTCTTCGTCTTGTGTTTTCTATGTAGTAGACAGTAATAGACCAATTAAAAACCAAAATTGATAATGGAAGTCCTGCAACTTATTTTAACGCAGTATCAGACACCAGACTCTTATCTCAACCCAAAAGAGTGTAAAAAGAGATCATGCAATTTAGTTGTGCAAAGCATTAAATTACTACCTGAGCATGGTCTATTTCATGAATGAGTTTCTTTATCTTCAGTTGCAGCTGCCATACCTGCTTCATTTATGAACTCATCATGTCCACCTTCAATTTACTGACAGATTTGCTTACATTAAACCCATCCCATCTAGGCATCCCCTTGTTTATAACTAACAAATAAAGAGAATATTGTTTAACCAAAAAATAGAATTTCGGTTAAAACTAGAAATTAAGAGAAAAAATCGGGTTACTGATAATCAGGAGACGAAAAGAATAAGAAATTTTTGAGGATAATAAAGCAGTAAATAAGTTTGTATTTCAATGTAATCTCAATGATTTTTCGTGTCCCTACAAATGCTGAGACCTCCTCCTTTTATAGTTGATTTTTGTAGGAAAAGGTATAATGCCTTAGCCTTAAAGAGGCAATTATGAGCATTAAATGAAATTAAATGAAACGTTACACAATCATTCCTATTCAATACTCATTCGCTAACGTATTTGACATTTAATACTGAATTTAGACTCCTTTATGCCATCAGATTCATATCTTCAATTCCTTCTGACCTCCTGGCTTTAATTAAGTTAAATAGATACGAGACTCGTATCATTTGAATAGCATCTCGTGCCTATTTAACTTTTTTCTCCTTGTATCTGATATCGCCCGTGCCTCTTAACTGATCATCATGTTTTGATTTGACCAGTCCACGTGTCATGCCACGTCACCTTCAATATAAATTCAGTTTTTTCCCTATACAGATAGTCCCCCCACTTTCCATTTATTTATCAATTAAATATTTGAGAAGTGGATCTTCATTAAAAAGGGAATTTTTGCCATAATCAATGCTATGACAGTGTCGACGCTTCAATTGTCTCTTCTATTCAATGCACCATATACGTGTCACCTTCTCATTAGTTCTGCGATTTTGCAGCCTTTTTCTAAGGCTTCTTTAACTCCACTATTCACGAAGTGATAGTTGCCTTTATTATAGGCTTTCCATCACTATACTTCTTAATTATCGACATTTGAGTTTATATATAAACTTGCCCCCTTTTTCCTTTGTCTTCTTCTTCACAAGCTTTTTACCAAATTTCTTGCTATTTACTCTCGTTCACTTCTTCTTCAGTTCATACCTTCTGTTCATATCTTCTCACTATGTCGTCTTCAAATCCTAACCCTAAAAGAGTCCCAATTCTTGATAGTTTCCCCAATGCTCCTGCTAGACATAGAAGAGGTAGAGGAGGTGTGCTTCGTGGTACAGGGTCGGTTCGTGGTGGTACCTCTGGTTCCATCACTCCTTCTTCTAGTTCTGGCAATATCTCTAGAGGCTCTCTTTCTAACAGATCTTCTTCTAAGGGCAAAGAACCTTCTGAGTCTAACAAGAGCCTCTGGTTGAAGAAATTGTGCCAACGGATTTATCTTTCGAACATGACAAAGAATCCCTTCGTGACCAAGTGATTAAATTAGAGAGAGCTGATAAATATCCCTCTTTAATTACTGAACCTTTGATTCAAATTGTTCGAAGAGACTGTCGTTGGAGAGATGACACCCACATAGTTATTCCTACCCCACACCAAAGAATATCTTCTTATAGGGTTGGCTTTTCTTTCGTTTACACTTATCCCTTTACTTTGGGATTTATTCCTGCTATTGACCCAGTCATACTTGATTTCTATCGTTTTTTCAAAATTTGTTTGGCTCAAGTTGGTCCCCTCGTATGGAGAGCAGTAGCTTGTTTGAGGTATATGTCAACCAAAGCTGATGTTGACTTTACTTTCCCTCATCTAATTCATCTTTATCACCCCAAGCTATTCCGCAATGGTGTTTTTACCTTATCTGCAAGAAGTAAGAGGGTTTTGGTTAACCCTGAAGATAATAACTGTCACACCTCCTTTTTCACTACACCAGTGAGGGTGTAAAGGAGTTTTTCCAATTAAAGGACAATCGGAACGGGATTTATTATTAATATTCAGAGTCGCCACTTGGGAGATTAATGGTGTCCCAAGTCACCGGTTGAATCCCGATCCGAGGAAATTATGACTCTGTTAACAGTCCGCAAACCAGAAATCCGAGTAAGGAATTTTGTTAACCCGGGAGAAGGTGTTAGGCATTCCCGGGTTTCGTGGTTCTAGCACGGTCGCTCAACTGTTGTATTTGATTTTATCTAATTTCAAAACATGTCCAAACTCATGTGCTTTTGTTAGTAAACCGCTTTTATTATTTTTTATTTTTAATAAGAATTGCAACGTCGTGAAAATGCATCTCGAACCACGTCGCACCAGTGCACCCGTGATTGTTAACACATTTCGACTTCGTTGAGATTTGGATTTGGGTCACATAAATGCGCACCCGAGTTTAGGAAGATAATGTTATTAAAAGACGCGCTCAAAGAGGCTAACACGTTATTATCTTTGGGGAAAGCCGTGAAATTCGCTAAAACGGCTCATCCCGAAGTCTAAGTATTGTTGTATAAATATTTATCGAGGGCCCCGCAGTGTTGTTTGTTTTGTTTAGCGAGGCTCATCTCGTTTTATTATTAAAAGGCAAACCTAGAGTAATCTACAATTTTCTATCATTTATTGTCTCTAAAAGCAAAGGAAAGGCCCTAATTAATTAATTATTTTGTTACTAAACCATCATTGAAAGTACTACATCTCAATATTAAATCAAAGTGCTTTAATAATCAACACAAGAGCTCCAGCCGACTGGGCTTCAAAACAGCCCAAAGACGGAGAATGGCTTAACCTTGCAAAAGGGGAAGGGCTGACCAACGTTGGGCTTTAAACAGATTCAGGCCCAGGTCTGTCCAAACAGAGGCTGTTACGTTTGGGCTCCTAAATGAGCCCAGATCTTATACTGATGCTATTTGAATCTCAGCCTACTGATTTTTAAACTTACAACAGCCTTAATTATTGGCAGGCCCAAGTTCAAAAGAATACATGGCCTAACGTTTAAGTTTTCAACTTGAAACAAAGGCTGAGAATGCAACAATTCTAATCTACAGGCAATCAGCTACAACCCGTATCATTAACTACAATCCATATCATTAACAATCCTGGAGTCAGATTTCAAGGAGCTAATACAAAACAGTCCACATCTATATTCAAACCTTAAGCCCAAACGTATATCATTTAATTTTAGAGCTAAACTACTGAAGCCACTACTGACAAACGATTACCAGATCTGGATTTAACAAGGATAGGAACCTATATGGTGATTTTCAAGTTCAATTTCCATTTGTAAAATACAGCTTCATGAGAAACCAAATTATACTACACTAAGGCTACTATTTTAGAATGAACACACTGGAAGTCCAATTCTAACAGTCCAGTACAGTCCATTGTTTCATTAATACAACTGAAATATAGTTCAAATGAATCAGTCACACGAAAGTCTAAACTGAGCAATAACAGTAAAATTCAGGTGCAAGCATATATTCCTTTATCATTTATACTTCAAACTTGTGGTCTACAGGTGAAGGCAATCTTCAGCATCATTTGAGCATGAGAAAATACCTGGATTACAATGAACAAAGAGGAGAAGAGGAGGATCAGCAGCAATTTGTTGAATTAAAAGCAGACAGCATGTCACAACAGCTCAAAATCAGCCTCAAACCCGGGTTCAAAATGCAAACGAAATCCAGCAAACCATATAACCAGCAAACACACCAAAACTCGACTCAAACGACCCAAATTCAACTCGAAATTGAAGCTAAGGAATTATAGAACACTCTCAGCAGTCTAAAACACCCAGGAACAAATCGGATGAACCCCAAACCCCTTCAATTGCATTAAATCTTCAAGCATAGAACAGAAACAGAGAAATCTAAGCTAATTGTGATGCTAAGTGAGCTAAATAATTGAATTGAGCTGAAATTTTTACAATGATCAAATGAAGACCAATGTACTGATTTTTTTTTTTTGGATTTTTGGAGATTTTCTGTTGTTTTTGGATTTTTTAGATCTAGGAGAAGTCTTGAGATTCAAATTTTAGCTAAAAAACTTATGGAAAGTAGTGGGGAATTTTCAGAGCTAAAAAACCTTCTATACAAGGCAAATGAATGCCTATTTATAGGCAAACTTAGGGTCCAATTTCAGATTTTCACTTTACCCATTAGTCCCTATTTTAATTCTATTTTTACCCCTTATTTTCTGACTTGTTACACAAGTAACTACCCTAAGTTTACTGAATTTCAGTTTAAAACCCCTTCTAGAAAGTCCTAGGGGGTTCTATTCTGATTTTCCTACCCTTAGAATCCCTAAATTACCCTTGTATTAATTCTGAAATCACTATTTCTAATGAAACTACCCTTTTCCCATGCCTAAACTACCCTTAGCACCCCCTGAAATTACTACCCAAACCCAAACAAACCCCTGAATCTATTTTGCAATTATTAACCTTCGATCTAGGTCTCAATTCACCAAATTACCATTATCAGCTATAACCAAATCAACTTAACCTAAGTACTGAACTAAAGAAGTACTAATCACTGACTAAACAGTAATAAGGGAATACTAACGATCAGATTAAGACTAAACAAAGCCTAAACAAAATTGATTAAGGACTTATCAAAACAAATTAACAAAGAATTAAACTAATAATCACAACTAAAATCAGAAATTAGAACAGATTAGAATAAACAATCAGAACCCAACACATAATCAAAATCAAAACAGAATTGGCAAAAAATCAACACGAAAATGAACCTAGAAATTAAAAACTACAGCATCAATTCAAACAAGAAATGATCGAACAAGGAAGAACTAAACTTAGAGCACTTGAATAAAAACTATACCTAAACCAATGACAAAATTGCAAAAACAGTTTCATGTTATCAACTAATCATGGAGCCAGAACAATTATGGAATTACTTCAAAACCACATGAGAAAAGAGGAAAAACAGAAACAAAATTGAAGCAAACTCACTGATATGATTCTAGGGTTTTGCCGCCTCGTCGATTCAAAATTCGACCAACTCCGGCGAGATTCGAGAGCTTCTGGTAACGGATTCGTCATGAGGGATGTGAGGAGGTCCCATGGTGTGAAGTTAGTGAGATTTGGAGAGTTTAGGGTTTTGGCCGGAACTTTGGCCGGAGATTCGAGGAGTTCGGAGGGTATTCGAGGGATGGGGTTTGGGGGTTTAGAGAGAGGAGAGTGAGGCGGTTCAAGGGTGTTAGTTTGGTCGGATTTGGGTAAGTTTGTGACTTGGCCGAAAACTTAGATTGGATATTCGAGGAGGTGGGTTAGGATTCGAGGGCCATGGATGTGGGGGTTGGAAAGACGAGGTGAAGGAGAGTATGGTGTGAAATTTTGGGGGCCATCGGAGCATCACCGCCGGCGGCGGCGATTTTCGGCCGGCGGCGCTAGGGCGGAGGACGGCGGAGATGGGAGGAGGACGGTGGGGCAACGCCGGCGTTACAGGGAGTACGAGGAGGGTGAGGGATGTTTTTAGGGTTTTGGGTATAATTTCGGACACTTTTATTTGAATTGAAGGATCAATCCAGGCCGTTGGATTTGAGGGGATGAACGGTCATGATTAAACGACGTCAAAACGACGTCGTTTTGAGTATGGGGCAATTGGACCGGGCAGGGCGTTTGGGCCAGTGGTTTAGTCCGGTTTGAAGCAAATTGGAGTGGGGTCGTTTTAGCTGGGCTGGGCATGTATTTGGGCTAGTTTTATTAAAATCAGCCCAACTCTGTCCCAATTTTCTCTTTTTAATTTTTGTATTTATTTACTTATTATTTTTTCTGATTTTATAAAATGTTAAAACAAAACAAAGACTTAATTAATCTATTTAACTCCTAAAATTATTTAAAATTCTATTTAAAGATAAATGCAACAATTAACAATTAAACGTGTAAAGAACTATTTTTTAACTAATTAAATCCCTAAATGCAAATGCCTATTTGTATTTTCATATGAATAAAATGCAACCAATTAACACAAAAATGTAGCAAAAAATTCACAAAAATTGTAAAATAATAGAGAAATCAATTATTTGAGACTTTTGGAAATAGTTTGCTTAGGGCAAAAATCACGTGCTCACAGCTGCCCCTCTTTGCCCGGAAACACGAAGAGTTTTCGTACAAAGATAGGTGAGCAGAAACGAGCGATTTTTGCCCGTTCGCATATTCCGTGTGAAGCATTTTTAAAAGAGTTGACCGCACCCTGCTTCAAAGGTTGCCTACATATCCTGGGCTAAACAGGAATCAGGTCAGTGTAGTTCGGGAAGGTTTGGTAGCTGGGACTACCAGGACTTATGATTTCACTGTTGTTGCTGCTGCTACTGCTCGCTGACCTCCTTATTACACCGTTTCAAAATAAAAAGAAGCTAGCCTAAGCTATGACCTATGAATTACAAGAAGGTCCTATCTGTCTTCAAATTTGCTCTTGTGTTGTCTTGAACTTGTACTCTTCCGATGGTATTCCTGTTGTTGTCTTGCATTGTGATTGGCGATATTGCTGCCATTCCTCCTAATGATGCTTGATTGTTACCATTTGAAACATGTGTCCGTTTTCCAGGTGGGCTCCTGACTGCTGACGCTTGAAAAGTATTCCCTTGTTCTCCAGGCGGGCTCCTGACTGCAACGCTTGAAAAAGTATTCCCTTGTTCTCCAGGTGGACTCCTGACTGCAACAAAATAAACAAACAAAGAAAATTTTCTGCCCCAGTTTGGTGGCTGGGCACATCATGTTATCAAATATTAAAAGCTAAAATTTGAATTGTACTTC